>NC_088314.1:12706200-13006200 GCF_910592395.1 Lineus longissimus
ATGTTCTTTCGCTAACTTTAACTTGCGCGCGCGCTGAGACAACCCCGCGTCGTGAGTTGCGATGACGTAAAATGCGCTTCAGCCATTTCGATTTGTCAGGGAAGGTCTTCGCGGACTTCGTCCCTCTTTTTTGTGGGTTTTTGTAACTCTTTATGATTTGAATCGGGAGGTTTCAAGATTCAGGTAAAAGCAAAATATGTATAGAAACCCCTAGCCCACTGTCATTCAGAATAGTTAAAGGTGTACATCAAAATCAAGGTTTGATTGTCCGTTGTCTTGAATGCTTCGCCAGAAGTTTCGATGAGTGCGCGCCTCGTGCGATGCGTACATCTATGCATTGAGCATGCACTCTGTGTATAGGAGCAACGTCTCCCAGCGATTTTACAGTACCAATATCATTATGTCATGTACTAAGTTGTGAGAATATTTAGGACTGCTTTCAATGATCTGTGTGACAGTAATATGTAGGTTTTAGTTCTCCGTGTAAGACCATGTTGTAGGAAAGACAAATTTGAGGACATTTGTATACTACAAGTATGGTTGTGATGTACTGTTTCTGATTGTGACACATGTTTGTACTATTTCAGAAAACCCCATGTTATGGTGTTAAAAGAAGATTAGAAATCGACTCCCGAATTGTTGAGTTTTCCATCCCTGTCTCCACCATTCTTTTCTGAATCCTGCTTCTGCACTGGTGAAGATCGACATGGCGCCGATGGAAGACTTAAAGAGCAAACGCAAAGGACTGCGTGCCCGTTGCACGAGGGCTATCAACCGCCTTAAAGAGAACATCGATAAGGACACGATTTCGCTGCTGAGACTTGAGCGAGAACTGGATGCCCTTGCAGCGGACTTTAGACAGGCATGTGACATCAATACTGATATGATTTCGCTGGTGGAGGAAGATTCGACGGATGCTGATGCATTTGTTCATTGGGAGGCGGAACTGATTGAGGTGTATTACAACTTTATTGATGAAGCCGCTGCCCATCAATCGAAGCTGGCCAAAGCTCGGCCACCTTCCCCCACAGCTTCTACTAGTGGGCCTGCATCCGGTGCTGCTGTCATCACGTCGCCCCCTGCTGGACTGGTTCCTGTGTCATTGCCGCCAGTCACTGCTGTCATCACGTCGCCCCCTGATGGACTGGTTCCTGTGTCGCTGCCAAGCGGTACTACTGCTGCTGCTGCCACGACGGCCCCTCCTGGGCTGTTTTCCGCCTCGCTGCCGACTGTTCCTGCTACGTTGCCACCTGGTTTTGGTCCGCCACCCGGCTTGTCCCCAGTGATGACTGCTGCTGGTCCATTGTCGCTGTCAAGTACACCGTCCATTGGTGTACCGCTTGCCAGTCCGTCTTCGATTCGGTCTGGTGTTCGACTCTCTGCCGGAGTCGCGTTGGATCCAGAGCCCACCTTCGACCGGTGGATCGATGAACTTGTGGAGTTTCAAGAGACGGTATTGCCCGGTGGTGTCAGTGGTGAATTGACTATAGCGTCTGCCCTCTATCGCATAGAGGCGGGTAGAGACATTCCTACATTAAAGATAAAATCGTTCAGCGGTAAAGCGATCGATTATGTAGACTTTATCGATAGCTTTAAACTACACATTCATGAGAAACCACATCTCAAAGATGATGCCCGTCTTGCGCAATTGAGAATGCATCTCTCTGGTGATGCTGAACGTTTGATAGCTGGTTTAGGATGTGCAGGTGTGATGTATGCAACCGCGTTGAAACAACTTAAGGACCAATTTGGGGCCCGCAGTGTAGTTGCTCGTGCCTTTATTGATAGAATTGCAAGGGGTAAAAAGATTGATAATTCTAGAGATGCACTTCGTGATTTCTCCATTGATGTTATTAATGTCATCGCAGGTCTGCAGCGCCTCCAGTACTTCGCTGATGTGAACGCCGTTGCAACTCTACGCCGCATCGTCCAGCGTCTCCCTGATTACCTCATTGACAAGTGGCAGGACACAGCCGCCCATATTCGCGAGCGTGACCCTATACGCGCGCCATCAATAACCGATCTGTCCGATTTCCTACGCAAGAAAGTCAGGGCAAAGTGCGACCCAGACTTTGGGGATCTCCGCTCCACTGACAAGGGTGTTGCTGGTAGTAAGTATGAAAAGCAAGGTACCGGTAGTCGCTCCTTTGCTGCGCAGGCTGTCAAGTATAAGTGTTACATCTGCTCTGAGCCACACAAGGTGCCTGAGTGCCCCACATTTGTCAGTAATTCAGTCTCAGAACGTCACAATCTTGTCAAGACACATAATCTGTGTTTTTCATGTCTTGTCAGGGGTCATCGATCTAAAGACTGCAGGTCGAAGAGGAAATGTGGGAAAGCTGGATGCACTAGGTGGCATCATGTGATGCTACATGTTGACTCTCCACCTCCGATTGTCCAGTCTGCTCCTTTTTCAGGTTCTGCCACAGCGGCTATTGACAAAAATGGTATTCTGCCTGTAGTTAGGGTGTTGTTTAGGGCTGAGAATGGTAGGATCAGGCAGGGGAATGTCTTGGTTGATTCAGGGTCAACGACCAACATTATCCGGAGGGATTTTGCAAGAGGTTTGGGCCTCCAGGGCAAGAACGAGCCCATTGAAGTTCAAGTTGTTGGTGGGTCACAGCAGGGCCAGCAGGATAGTCGTAGACTAAAGTTCTGGATTTCCCATTTGGATGGAGGGGAGGAGCACTTAGTTGAGGCTCATGAGATGGATTGCACAGTATCTGAGGTCTCACCTTTGAACATGGAATATTTGCATTCATTTTCTCATCTCAGGGATTTGAACATCTCCCACCCTGGTGGTCCAGTCGACCTAATATTGGGGGTTCAGTACAGTCATCTCCACTCAGAGGAAGAGGTCAGGCGTGGATTGGATTTTGAGCCCATAGCCAAGCGCATCCCACTGGGTTGGTATGTAATCGGTTCTGAGGGGAAGGCCCCTAAGCGGCTGTCTGTGAATCTGGTTAGGAAGGTCGATATGTCTGACTTGTATGATCTGGAGGTGCTTGGGGTCAGAGCCCCAACTTGTCAATGCCCTGTTGATCCCATGTCCTCAGAGGACAGGAAGTCTCTAGCGCTGTTGGAGAGATCTGTGAGTCTGGAGGGGGACCGATACATGATCGGTTTACCCTGGAAGAGAGATCCCTGTCTCTTGCCTGACAATTATTGCCTGACCAAGAAGAGGCTAATCTCTTTGGAAAGGAGTCTGTCTCGTACTCCAGAGAAGGCTTTGCTTTATGATGCCGCCGTCCAGGAGTATGTCGACAAGGGATGGGCCGTAAGGGTTGACCCCTGTGATCTTGAGAAGAGGCCTAGGTTTTATCTGCCGCATCATGGCATATACCGTCCTGATAAACTCAGCACACCCCTAAGAGTAGTCTTTGACCCAGCTTGTCAGTTCCAGGGTGTCTCCTTAAATTCTTTTCTATATAAGGGCCCAAATTTGATTGGAAACTTGTTTGGAGTATTGCTTAGGTTCAGGGAGGACTTAGTTGCTATTGTGAGTGACATCTCTAAAATGTTCCTTCAGATTTTGTTGAAGCCTGAGGATACCGAGGTGCATCGTTTTCTGTGGCGAAACCGGGATGACACAAGAGACCCTGAAATCTTCAAGCTGACCAGAGTTGCATTTGGTGATCGATCATCCCCTGACATGGCGAGCCTAGTGATGTTGAAGATAGCTGAGCGCCACAAGACGTCTCATCCGGAGGCTGCCCAGGTCCTAGAAGAAGATCGATACGTGGACGACCTGATACATTCCTGTGGAAAGACAGACGTTGCCCGAGGCAAGATGAGTGATCTTGATGAAATCCTAGCGACAGGGAGCTTCAAGTCAAGGAGTGGTACATTTCTCGTGGTATCGGTAAACCTGAAGGTCAGCCAGCTAGTGTGCATAGTGGTGAGTCTATTAGTCTTGGAGGTAGCGGTAACGATAGCGTCAAGACCCTTGGGGTCTCTTGGGATCATAGCACTGATTTTATCCATTTCAAGGTGAAGGATCCACCTGACTTGTCTTTGACTAAGAGGTCTGTATTGTCTCATCTGTCAACTCTCTTTGATCCACTTGGTCTTGCTACCCCAGTCACAATCACTGCCAAAATTGCCATGCAGGACATTTGGAGACTCAAGGACTTTGGTTGGGACACTGGTCTGCCCCCCGACCAGGTTCAGCGATGGAATGAGATTTTCTCCAGTTTCAAACAACTTGAGATAGTGTCTGTCCCTAGGTCAGTTAAACCAGACGACGCATTTGGAATTCCCCAACTTCATGTTTTCGTGGATGCCAGCATTCATGCATATGGGGCTGTTGCCTACATGCTGTGGCCAACAGCTGATGGTATTAGCGTCCGCCTGTTCTCGTCTAAGGCTAGGGTGGCCCCACTCCACCAAACCACAATTCCGCGCCTTGAGCTGATGGCAGCTCTCATTGCCTCACGTCTGGCTAAGACTATTCATTCTGAGCTGCGTACCAAGCCTGAGGTCCACTTGTGGTCTGATTCTGAGATTGTCCTCCACTGGGTCAAGTCTGACTCTCTCTCCTTGAAGCAATTTGTTGGGGTAAGAGTTGCTGAAATTCAGGCAACCTGGGATCCCTCAGTTTGGAAGTTTGTCCCAACAGCCCAGAATCCTGCGGATGATCTCACCAGGGGATTGACACCAGAAGAGATGGCCGGTCGCTGGATTGAGGGGCCAGAGTTTCTGAGGAAAGGAGAGACACATTGGCCAGCTCAGCCGTCGAAGATTGCTGAAAGGGATTGTGAGAAGAGACCGGAAAGACAACCCCCCAATATGTCTGCATCAGCTGTGAAGATTGTTCCACCAATCAAGTGTGAAGACTATTCAAGTTGGCCTAGACTTATCAATGTGACAGCATTGTGCCTCCGCTTCTTTGGTAATCTGAGGGCCAGGGCAAGAAAGGAGGATATAAAGACCGGAGAGCTTGAACCAGGAGAACGAGAAAGAGCTGAAAGGTACTGGGTTTCTACTGCGCAGAGAGGGCTCATTGATTGGGAAACTCGTTGCAAGGATCTGGCTCCCTTTGAGGACAATCAGGGTTTGCTCAGGGTAGGAGGTCGTCTTCGCAAGTCTCCGCTGTCCTATGATGAAAATCATCCTTTTCTCCTCCCAGCATCTTGCCACATTTCCAGATTGTTGATGAGAAATGTCCACTGGAAAAATGGACATTGCGGGTCTGAAAGTACTCTCTGCCATGGCCGGAGAAAGTACTGGTTTCTGAGAGGTCGGAATTTGGCACGTCAGATTGTTAGAGATTGTGTGGTGTGTAGGAAATTGCGCAAGTCTCCACTGGTCCCTTGGATGGCTGACCTACCCAGTGAGCGTCTTGCATTGTTTGCTCCAGTCTACAGTACTACAGGCCTTGATCTGTTTGGTCCATTCTTCCTCAAATGTGGTAGAAATAAGAGCACGAAGGCTTGGGGAGCCATCTTCACCTGTGGTACTGTAAGGGCAGTACATCTTGAGATTGTGGAAAATGTGTCCACTCAGGCATTTCTCCATGCCTTCAGGAGATTTGTCTCGCATCATGGATGGCCGTCAACTATCATCTCAGACAATGGTAGCTCCTTTATCAGCACGGAGAAGGAGCTAAGAAAACTTGTACAGGAAGGGCGAGAGCAAATTCAAAGATTTGCCGTCCTCCACCAAGTCAAGTGGCGTTTTATAACCCCTCTAAGTCCAAACCAGGGAGGATTTTATGAATCACTTGTAAAATTGGTCAAGAAAGGTCTCAAGTTAGTTGTTGGACAACAAACCCTCACGTGGAATGAAATGTCCACAGTATTCGCGGAGGTCCAGAATCTGGTCAACTCCAGGCCATTGGGTTATAGTTCAAATGATCCCAATGATTTACAGCCCTTAACGCCCAACCACTTTCTTCTTGGAAGAGCATCGGCTGAAACGCCACAAGGTCCATTCAACCCAACCAAAAATCTCCACAAGAGATTTGAATTTACCCAGAGTTTGGTAAATCAGTTTTGGACACGGTTTGTTTGGGAATATTTGCCCACATTGCAAAGAAGGTCTAAGTGGCTTCGGAAGGACAGAGAGGTTCAGGTTGGTGACATTGTCCTTTTGGTTGATCCAAGTGCAGTGCGCGGTCAATGGGAGCTAGGTCGAATCGAAGAAGTATTCCCTGGAGACGACGGTGTCATCCGCAATGTTCGCGTCAAAGTCAAGACCGGTTTCAGGAATCGTTCAATTCAGAGATGTGTTCCTATCCTAGAGTGTGATGGTGAGGACAGTGATTTCGTTGGAAGTGAGGAGGTGGTTCATGAGGACCAATAGATATTGTGTTTTTGTGCCTATTGGTCTCGCCCCATATTCCATCATCATATTCCGTCATTCCAAGTTTAGTTTATTATAGACATTTCTATTTCTATATCATAAAAAATTAATGCGTCCGCGTTATAATCATAAGCGCTTCCTTTGGCGCCCGGAGGATGTTTTGAATATTGCGCCTATTTTCCCAGTTATTTGCCTATCGTCACCTTTGACATGTTCTTTCGCTAACTTTAACTTGCGCGCGCGCTGAGACAACCCCGCGTCGTGAGTTGCGATGACGTAAAATGCGCTTCAGCCATTTCGATTTGTCAGGGAAGGTCTTCGCGGACTTCGTCCCTCTTTTTTGTGGGTTTTTTTGTAACTCTTTATGATTTGAATCGGGAGGTTTCAAGATTCAGGTAAAAGCAAAATATGTATAGAAACCCCTAGCCCACTGTCATTCAGAATAGTTAAAGGTGTACATCAAAATCAAGGTTTGATTGTCCGTTGTCTTGAATGCTTCGCCAGAAGTTTCGATGAGTGCGCGCCTCGTGCGATGCGTACATCTATGCATTGAGCATGCACTCTGTGTATAGGAGCAACGTCTCCCAGCGATTTTACAGTACCAATATCATTATGTCATGTACTAAGTTGTGAGAATATTTAGGACTGCTTTCAATGATCTGTGTGACAGTAATATGTAGGTTTTAGTTCTCCGTGTAAGACCATGTTGTAGGAAAGACAAATTTGAGGACATTTGTATACTACAAGTATGGTTGTGATGTACTGTTTCTGATTGTGACACATGTTTGTACTATTTCAGAAAACCCCATGTTATGGTGTTAAAAGAAGATTAGAAATCGACTCCCGAATTGTTGAGTTTTCCATCCCTGTCTCCACCAGTATAACAATAACATTTATATTATACTTGTATTTGTAGGTGTCATTGTGGTGTCTGCACTCCACAAGAGAAGGGGAGGGAATCCTTGTGCTGCTCAGACTATTCACCAGTCCAGGCCAAGAAGGATGAGCTGAAAGTAGAGTGCATCACGCAACACCCAGGTTTTTCCAGCACCTGTCTTGATAGATGGGTGCTGGAAATGTCGATGTATCACTACATCAAAGAGCAGGGACAAATAGGCGATGACCAGCCCTTTCACAAGTAAGTAATGATGACCACCTCCATCGCTGTATAATTGAAGACAAGAAAAGGCAATATCAATTCAGAAATGAGATTTTTTTCTCCCTTTGAAGACTAGAAATATAGAAAATAGATATAATAAAATGTATCTACATGTATTTAGTAATAATATTACAAGTTTTCAATAAATTTAAAAAAAACTGTCAATTAAATGTACAAACATTGTTTTCTTCCCAACAATTTCAGGTTATATCGATACGTGGCCTATAGGAACCTTGTCC
Source organism: Lineus longissimus (assembly GCF_910592395.1). NCBI lineage: Eukaryota > Metazoa > Nemertea > Pilidiophora > Heteronemertea > Lineidae > Lineus > Lineus longissimus. Next base: position 12,713,902 of record NC_088314.1, read on the forward strand.
GTTGGGTTTGGAAGAGGTTGGGGAGAAGGAACCGTTTGCCACTCCCTGTTTGTGCTCGGGACAAGATACGTGCTGCTTGGCCTGCTCCGGACAATGACGGGTACACAGGATTCAAGTATCCTACGTTCAATTGATTTGGTGTGACCGTTCAATTGATCTGTGATAGTGAACTCTGATGGTGCTATGAATGAACTCTACAGTTTGTTAAACCTCGTTTTTGTTTCTTCTACAACTTTCATCTTGTCCTGCTTGTCGTACTTTGAGCACACTGGACCTGGAATAGGATGAGTCACTTGGTACTTGTCCTTTGCATCTCTTGCCAATTTGTAAGATGGCAGGTCATCTCCGCTTCAGCAGGTCCTCCAGAATTAGCTGTACATAGTCTGAAAACATAAAGGGAAGTATAAATACAAGTAATCTTGTTTCTTCTTGTTTCTTGCAGTGCTAGCACTAAAGTAACGATGCTGGCCGTTATACCTACCATATGTTGATTCAATTTTGACCTCTTTTGCTACTGCAGCTCCTCCTCTCCCCTTGGGGTATGAAATCGACCACTGCGGCTGTTCATCTTGTCCCATACGCTGTTTCCGATTTGAATTTTCATTAAAGTGGAGTGTGGCGAGCAGTAACCTGTAAAGAGAATTTGTAATACTGGCATGACTGGTCAATGCTTTCAATCAATGTTTTACTCGCCTCACGCCTTATAGTCCAAGTAGAGTGCAAGAACAAAGTTCAGTTGCATCACGAATAAGGAAAAGTGGGCTTTGATAGCACTCACTCAAAGCATTGCATGAAATTTTTTTCTAATTTAGTATTGACCCCTGAGAATACATTGTAGTCTATCATACCTTGCTTTCATTGGCTCATAGAAGAAATGGCGGGATTTGGGAGCGAAATAACCAACAATTTTGTGATACGACTCAAGAGATGAAGTCTGTACTCCTGGTGAAACCTTTCTGATGTCCTTGAGCAATATCTTTTGAGTGAGAATCAGCGTAAGTTCCTTGTGGGCCTTGCTACCTGAAAGAGTAATACTGGTTTAAGTAATAAGGAACAAAGAATTAACAGGGCCAAATGACTAGCTGTTTTTCTTTTGATTGAGGGCACTCCTTACTTGTCAGTCATGCTGGTGCTGGTATGAAATAATTCAACAAAAATTCTCAAGACAAATTGCATTCATAGCATGGGCTTTATGGCATTTGCAAGTTCCTTTTAAAACGTAACTTTAAACGAACCTTTCTTGATCCATTCTCTGTCTTCTAGAGGACCATGAAGACATTTTGGGTACAAATCCCCATGCCCATCGTGTGCGTCGGCAACATGGTTTAGAATGGAGAGCCACTTTGCTTCAACCAAGTCACCATTCCCATTACTTGAGGCAGCACACCAGAAGATATGGTTGGACACTGATTGGGACCATTTTGCGAGTATCCTGCAATAACACACCTTTCGCGATATGCCAGCAATCAAACCAGTGTTGTACTCCAGGCCATTTGTCTCTCAGATACTTTTTGATTTGTGAATGCCGATCTGTGACCATCTCTGCAATTGCCAATTTCTTCTCGGTAACAAGTAGTGCCATGCTACGTTTCAAACCCTCGAGGTCCATCCAGTAAGAATTTTTCACTTCATTTGACTGAAAAATAAGTAACCAATAAACCATGTTATTCATGTTTTTAAACCTATTGCTGGTAATAACTATTGGGATATAGAGAAGGATCTGATCAATGTGGGGAAGTTATCTGTCTGTATGAGGATGAATGGCACTATAAAATTGTAAGTGAAGTGTAAAGTTAACACTGACAGTGAACAATCAATTTCATTAGGGAAGTCAGCAATCCATTTTGATGGAATATTGACTTCTGATTTGTTCCAGAAGGTTTGTCATGTTGACATTGCAATGCACTATTACTCATGTACCTGTACAAGGCTTACATCCAGCACCTTACCGGCTGACTCATCCATCAAACTGTAGCTCCCATATTTGGCAGTGTGGCCTGGCGAGCAACACCTCGCATCTCCAGCCAAGGACAGTTGTTTCCTCTTTCGCTCCTTAAACATACTGTCTTGCTTCCTTTGCCAGACTGCGAACACTGATGGTATGAGGTAGAGGCCTTGTATAGTGTAGAATGTCCTTCGGCTTATCACTGCCACACCAATGTTTTTCAGGATATTGAGTCCTCTTACTGGACTTGAACCAGAATATAGAATTCCTGAAACAATTTAATGAGAAATCATAATACTGGTTTGGCTTTCTTTCAGGATTTATGAATTTACCCTTGTTTTGGTATTTCCGGTGGTCCTATTTTTTATTTTTTATTCTCCATATCTCAATAGCATAGAAAACATCGAAAAAATCATTTGTTGCAATTTGTTCCATGTTTTTTCGTATATTGACCCGACTAATGTTTTAAGAATCATGCAGCATATGTATGTAGCCTACCTGCAGCCAAAAGCAAATTTCCAATGGGAAGCTGTCCTTTAAATGGTTGTGATGTCCATTCCTGTTGATGTTAATTTTCACAAATCGCCATCACCATCACAGCTGTGCCAAGTGTACGGAGTGCGACTCGACATGGTGCCCTGCAAACTTGACAAAACATGAACAGAAGCCTCAAGCTTGATTCAAAGACAATGAATTTTCTCTCATATTGAGGGGAGGGCTGTTCATACTCATTGTCGAAATCATAATGTTTGCCGGATCTGAAATAGTAAATAATTATGGTTAAAGATTTGACAATGATTGTTTTTTATCAGTTTATAAACTCACTGTAGAGCATCATTAGTGAGTCCTTCATGAAAAAAGTAAAGTTTTATTAGTGTTAACACTAATAACAGGTCCCAGAAACTGCCATACCGGTACTTTTATGACCATCATTCTATTCATTCACTCTAATACAATTCAATTGTTTTAAAGAATCAATTTCTCAAGAAAGCTACAACAAACACTTACACATTTTCATCATCAAGGAGCGAGTCATCAAATTCTTGACAATAATCATCTTCACATGGCTCCCAGTCTTCATCGTCACTGTCAGGAACAGGAACAAACACACTCTTTGGAAACGTATCCATTCTTGCAGTTGGTGACTTTTATCAGTTACAACCTGTTAAGGGTAAAGCATTGTATACAGAATCTGAAATGGACTTCTGGACAGGTGAATTCCAGATTGCAGAATTAACTGCCAATGAAAGACATTCCAACGATGAGTGTTATGCTAAATTGTTGAATAGAATACGTACTAGAACCAAAAAAGATGCACTGCAAAAAGCTGACATAGACTACAGTCGCGTGAAACTGGAGAAAACCCTGATGCCCTGCACATATATCCTACAAGAGCTCAAGTCAACAATTACAACTTAAATGCTATTCAAACAAATTGCACAGACTTGATTAAAATAAATGCTCAAGACTTTCAACGCGATAAGACATCAGGTAAACTCACATTACGACACTTAACCACACTACTTAAAGACAGTTATCTATTGTCATCACTGGTTTTAGCAATTGGTGCTCGTGTTCAATTGACTTGCAACATAGATGTATCTGATGGTCTTGTTAATGGTGTAGTTGGAAAAGTAACTAATATAGAATGCCAGAATGAAAATGAATTGCCAAAAGTCTATGTTCATTTTGACGAAAAAAGAGTTGGGCAGAAATATCGATCTTCACATAACAACAGTTATTTCCCGAGCATTCCAATAGAGCCTCAAGATGATCATCTACAGAACCACAATATAGTCAGGAGACAACTACCATTGAAACTTGCATGGGCAAGTACTTGCCACAAAGTACAAGGTCTAACAATGTCAACAGCTGTAGTATCAATGAAAAAGATATTTATGCCAGGACAAACATATGTTGCCCTAAGTCGTGTGTCTACTTCGAAGGGACTTGTTGTTGAAGATTTTGATGAAAACCAAATCTACTGTGATCAAAGAATTGCACCTTCAATAGCTTCAATGCCCAAACTTTTGCCCTCCACAACTACTCCACAACATTTTAACATCTTACTTCACAACATAGAAGGCCTGCAAAATCACTATGAAGATTTAAAAAATGACAAACGTCTTCTAAACAGTGACATTATTTGTTTGACAGAATCACAGGAACAATACATGCCAATTGAATCATTTTAATTCCTTTCATAAAACACGAGCAGAATCTTTTGATGATAATCAGGAATATGTTCATTTTAAAAATCAGAAACATGGGGGTGTTGCTATTTATAATCACCAAATGTTGGAATGGTTTCAAACAATCCCAACTGATACCAGAAATATTGAACATGCTGCATGTGCCATAGCAGATGTGCTAATAATAGTTATCTATCGATCACCTCATTATGCAATTCAGTCATTCAAAACAAATCTTGCAATGCTATTGGAAGAAACCGATCAACATTACCAAAAGGCAATTTTTGTAGGTGATTTTAATGAAAATATCAGTCAGTCTTCAATACTCTCTCTGTTCAGACAGTATGGATACAAACAATGGGTAAATGAGCCAACTACTGAAGGATACACAACCATAGATCATGTTTACTCTAAAAACATAAAATGCCAGACTTAAATTCTACAGACATATTACAGTTACCATCATGCAGTAGGCATATCACTCCACACTTTTTAGGGCGTCCAAAGTCTGTACATCAATACATGTAGTCATATACTATACGCCCTAGCTATAAAAAATTTTCAACCAACTTTGTGAAAAATGTCATCGATATATGCGCAACCTCTATAAAAGAAAATTAGCAAATTTGACAGGTGAAGTGAAGATTGCCGGGGAATACAACAAAAATTTCGAGTTGTATGCATGCACTGTTCGGAAAATGCCGTCAGAAAAATTAAAAATAGTAAACAATAATATTTACAGATTGATACGAACGAATTTCTAGTTTTTCCAATGTAATACAATAAGAAAACGGCACTCGTGTGTTTTTTGAGTGGAAATATCACACGAGTGCTTTTCTTGGCCGGGAAACCCACGAGACCGAAGTGGGTTTCCCAGCCAAGAAAAGCACTCGTGTGATATTTCCACTCAAAAGTGGGTTTCCCGGCCAAGAAAAGCACTCGTGTGATATTTCCACTCAAAAAACACACGAGTGCCGTTTTCTGTTTATCACATGTCACCATATTTGACTTTTTAGTAGAATAGCTGTTCAAATGGTGTCCGTCCTGCAATCCATCCATCCATCCATCCATCTAGGGACCCATCTGTGGACAAAATTGGACATTTCTGATTGGGAAGGCCTAGCCACTTCGTTGACGGTGCTAAATTAGGAGTTGCCCAAGGTGAACTCAAAACACGAAAAATCAGCGCGATCCGACCTGTATTAAGAGAATGAGGTCATTTCGCGTTTAGATTTCTTTCCCTTTTTACCTCGGTCCACAGAGCAAATATTGTTTTCAAATGTGGCTGAATATTTTTTAATATTTTTTCATTTTTTACTTTTAATGGAATTGATATAGTTTTCACCGCCAGTTGGCGCTGCAGGCACATTGACTGAATTTTGGCGATTTCAAATTTGGCGGTGGCTTTTTGCAAGCAGTGCCGCTGATTGGCCGATCGATAGAAGAGATGCCACCATTTAAAAATGGCGGTAGTCGCTGCTTCAATGAAGATGAGTGAACTTTCTCATGTTCAATCGGTTGATACTCTTTTAATCAACATGACCATGTACCTGAAATTTGTTTAGGTACTGAAAAGAGTCTATATAATTCAGATTTATCGATAGTTTTTTATAATATTGCGGAAATTTTGTGCACAAATTAGCGAAAGTTGGTGCTCGTCTCATGTCATTTTAGAGCGAGAAATTTGTTTCCGTCGATCTCTACCACTGAAAAATCGCTTGCATAGCTTCGAATTTTTGTGAAAATAAGTATCTGAACTTGGTTTCAAATAGTCTAGAGAGTTACCTTTGTGGTGATACATATGGTATGTGATAAATATTTGTAGAATTTGTGAAATTCGGTTTTCAAACGTGCCGATGAAGCAAGCGATCTCGCGTGAATTTTGCAAGTCCTGATATGTTGACCGGGTGTCAAAAATCACTCGCCTAAATTCAATTCAAAGATCAAAAATAATATCTGAACTTAGTTTCAAATAGCCTACGCAATTATCATTTCGGTGATATATAATGCATGCATGTAATAATTGATTAATCTGCCTAAAACGCGCGATTAAAACGGCGAAAGATCGTGATAAACACTCTGGTGGCGGTCGCACTAAATAACTACCGGTAGGGCCCGGCGTCTGGCGGAGAAAAAAAGGTAGCGCCCGGAGGTTGAAACGGGATTTTTATGCACTTTTAACTGTATATAAATGTTGTTTGGATGTATTTCTAACAGTTCTGTAACTTTGATGACCAAGCTTGCGCCCAAAGTTGGTAAAATTGATGCTTGTTTATGGACTGCGCTAGCGACCGGAGAATTCGCCGTCGGCCATTTTGGCTACGGTCCCTGAGTTGTTGTGGATGGCAATTTTGCAACAAATTTCGCCATTTACGTTTGTTTACAATTATTTTGAAAGTCACATTATGACATCGTAGTATGAATCCCACTGCAGTTTCGTTACGCAGCAATGCTCATGTTTTTGGTTTGCAATCCTGTACTGTCTGTACACTGCGCTGTGCATCGCTGTACTGTAGCTGTAAAAAAGACAAAAACCATAGCCTAGCCCTGTAGGACAGGCTTAGAGTATAACACAACAGGCCCTCATGATTCATTTGATGGACAACTTATTTGATAGTACCTCATCATTAAGTCCACTAGATCCTGTTCTGTCACATGTTGTAGACGATAGACAATTTTCAAAATGTAGTACACCACTCGCTCATCTTTAAGCCCAGCTCTCGGCTCACATCATGTGGGCACGGTTGGCTGTTGAGTGTTATGGTTCAGTCTGTGAGACTAATTTAAAGAGGTTACACTTTTATTTTGAATTGGAAAACAGCCCACAGGACTGACTTTTCACTGAGTAATAAGTGTGCCCTTCGAAGGTTAAGTCTCTTTCTGGATTTGCTTCCATAGATGCCTTGTTCAGGATATCATCTGACCGATGCCTGATCAAGCACAGACTGTATCCGGTGGTGTACATTTCCCCGTCTATGTCACCCTTTTTTATTCAGTCAGTGTTAATTTCTCTTCTCTTTTTTTACAGATCAACTGTTGTTGGTTATTGCAAGAGGAGTCGTTGGCACATTTCAAGTCCAGGAAAGCACTTGCTGTTCCCACATTCAGAGTAAGGTGTGCTTACTCGTTTTACTGCTTTCCATTCCCGGAGAGCGTTATCAAATATCTGCCGCAAGGCAACAAATATCTGCCGCAAGGCGCTTCAAATATCTGCCGAAAGGCATCAAATATCTGCCGCACCAATAAAGTTCATTTTGTTAACCAACTCTTTATCTTCTTTTCTTCACATACAAAAAAGACCGTCCCAAACATTTGGCTGCATCCACTTCATCAATGTCCAGACAACAGTCGGTTCATTTGACCATTGTAAAGCACCAGGCCCCACCTCACAAAATACACTGTAATAATTATGTACCTTGTGTCCATGTGCATGTTATTAGTTCCACCTACGCTGCATGAAGACAAGGACTCCACTCTTTGACGTCACCACACAACTCCTTGACGTCATCACACACCCCACTACTGCAACGGCAATAGAAATGACTTTACGTCATAATACCAGGGTGACGTCAACTCAGTACTTCAGCATGCACTGATATAGCAAGAAGGTCTTTCGCATCAGCACCTCTGCGTGGTAGACGTTATAGCTTCACGTTGCCTCATAATAACGGTACCGACACACACTTGGCCCTTGCCTTCACTTATCCATTTCAGCTGAGCGCCAGGCCCTTGGGCCTCTTGTTAGGCAAATCGAACGTGTTAGAAGGCGGACCGTGTGATACGGAAAAATATCGCATGGTTGGATCGCACGCTTGACTACGGCAAAACTTGGTTTAAAAAATGGGTTTTAACTGTTTTGGCACGTCAGAAATTCCCATAAATGATGCTGGGTAGATGGATTTATGAATTCTCCGGGATTTTTACTTAGTTTTTGGCAACTTCGCTGTCTTTGCATGACATTACAGACAATTTTGTACGAAGCTTCGACGGACCTTGACATGTGATAAAAGCCATCCCTATACGCCGACAGAGCACAATGCACGTACTACGTTGATGTCGTTGTTAAGTCTAACCAATTCCACTACGGCCGTCACCAACTTGACATCTTCAACCGAAGACGAATTCACACCGACCGTACCTATCATGTTTTACACCTGGGGATTGGGTCATCGTCATTTGGCTGACAGACCAGAATTAGCAAGTGAATGTAGCTTCTGCGAAAGAGGATGCAGCTGAAAGATGCAGACCCCACCTTGGCAATAGCCCTACTAGTACTAATATTCCATCAACTCTCGTTCCAAACTAACAAAGCCATCATTAACTTAAAATCCAACGCCCTATGTTTTTTTTTAAAAACATTTCTTGTTAAACACATTCCCACAATGTACCATGACCCTAACAAATGTCGTTTCTGTCGCATACTCACACCATATTACCACCATGTCAGAAACCAAGTCTACGCACTTCAATATGCTGTTTTTGTTGTAAATAATCTAATAATAAATGTTGACCTAAGCTTCCTAACTTTCTACATTTCAGAAACAATTTCATCTCCAGTAAAAAGCCATAAAGAGTATGTACACCAAAAATAACCCAAGACAAACCCCTTCTCTTTTCAGATCAACATGGATATTGCAAAGGCAATCAAGTTTCCTCAAAACAACATCAAGGCACCACTGAAGGCAACCGTCGTAGCAGTTGGCCCACAGAAATCATTTCAAAATACCAATGGAACAAACGTGTGGACAGCAGCCATAGCTGACAAGACTGCAGCCATGAAGATCAATATTTATGACCAGACACATGCACAGAAATTTATACCAAACAACACGATCCTCATCACCAATTACTCCTCCAAAGGCACACACATCACAACTAATAACAAAACGAAGATATACAAAACCAAGACAATGGTCATCTCAACCGAACTGAGAACAAGAGCCAATGACATAATTAACCCACCTGATGCCCCACTTGTCACCATTCAACAGGCAACATCATCACCCTTGAAGACCACAGTGACAATTGAGGGAACAGTAACACAGGTAAGTCAATCTTAATTCATTTCGTACTATAGTAAACGGCTACTGTAGCAATCTAATCTAACCTACCTTTCTCAAAAATAAGCAAGTGTAAATGGTGCACCGATCTCGGCATAGTTCCCATTTGAGATATGCGCGTGTGCAAACTTTGGTACTTTTAATTAGTTTGTGGGAATGTGGAACAGCGTGTTCTTCTTGTGTGTGTAAAATATTGAAGACTGGGTCGCGTTTACTTTAAATTCCTGAGGAAATTTCTACGTGAGACGGTTGTGTGAATTAGCACGATGTGGAGATGGATTCGGAGAACCACAAACAATTCAATTCAATTCAATTTATACCTAACAAACAATGCCTATAAGGCTGTTAAGATTACAAGAGAAAATTATGAAAGAAATATAAAAATATGACTGTCCGAGCAGCAAAAAATCCACTGTTGCTCTGTTGTGGAAAATCGGTCAATTCAAGGATGCAAATTTGCTTATTTTAATACTTTTCCCCTGTAAACTTGGGTGATCGTTGGAAAGAAACACAAACTTGCCTCATATGGCACGGTTCCACTGTGCTAATGTAAACGGGACAGATCGGCAGAAACTACCCAAGTTTGTATCCCTTTTGTGAAAGTTGCAAGTCATTTTCAGAATTTAACACACACTTTTAATTTACAGCAGAGATTTGGGAATTATGGAAATTGTACTTGCAAAAATGCAAACAACAGTACAAATCTGCAGCATTATACTCATAAGAAAAGTTAAGAGTAGGAAGCCCTGTAATGTTCCCTATTGATAAATTCTTTAAAAAAAAATACTTTCGATGTGTCTTCCATGCCCATATCTTTTTGACAAAATTCCATTTTCAGGCAGATGCTATTCGCATGGTAAACCTACGCAATTCACCACAATCAGTCCCAATCAAAGACTTGACCATCAAGACAAAACAGGCAGCATTCGATGCTCACTTTGGAGAGATGCCGCAACAGCAGCCACGATCCCCCAACCTGGTGATTTTGTGCGAATAACAAATGCATATGTGGGCCGCTTCCAAAACACCACAAATCTCAGCACCACTGAATCATCTACAATCACTGTAAGTAACAGATCGAACCTCCACCTTCAGGGTTTCATACAGAGGGGGGACATGTCCCCCCTTGCTGAGCCAGTAACAACAGTTTCCAACCTCAAACATAGGAATTTTATGCCAAGACAAGGGCATCCTGGAAACTGTAGCTCTGTAAACAATGCATTATAGTATTGTTGATGAACTAGTTCTCAAGTTAGGAAGCACAAGAGTCTGCAGATCATTTTCATCACTAAACACTCTACAATTTGAATACCAATTTATAAAGAAACTACATTCTACAATTGATTCCAATTTTGTCAGTCAGCCTCTGATATTACCATCACTATCAATAGTAGAAGGAAAATTACAATATTGTCATGCATTTCATAAAGAGCTGGTAATTTAAGCAGTATAAACATGACTAAATGTACTTCTTTAAGAAATGAATTGCATACATTTTAAGAGAAAACCCTGCAAATGAACTAGGCAAATATTTAAAATGTGGACAATTTGGTTAAAAATTTCCTTTCAATTGAGAACTCCACATAACAAATTCCCATTCAAACATAACCTTCACATCTTGTATTTCAGACTCCTGAGCAACCACCAAATGACATCATAACAACCATGATTGGCATTGCAGACACAGAGATGGAACATGAAATTACAATTCTCACAAATGACCAAGAACAAAACTGCGAGGAATTCACCACCAACTTGCCAGCACTACTACAGTTCCTCAACTCTGTCGATGACCTACCACCAATCAGCAACATCACTGACATTGAGGACAATTTGCCCATTGCACTCAATTTCTCTGCAAGCCATACCAACAACATCATTGAGTATCGGCCAGATCATACCAACATGTAATAGTCGAGCCTACACTGTACATGTTAGCATAATGCAGCCGTCAATGTGAATCCTGTACTCCCCCTCCTCAGGCACTCGACACTTAATTGGCGCATTTTTGTTCGGACACCGTGACAAACACAAAGGTATCCATTGTGTTTGTCATGGTGTCCGAACAAAAATGCGTCAATCAACTGTCATATGCCCCAGGACAGGGAGTACAGGATTCACACTGACGGCTGCATAAAGCAATAACCATAAAGGTTCAACTAAGAAACATGGATTTGCTCCTTACCTCCGGAATTTTCCGATAACTTTGCAAAACATCCCCTAATGGTGGAGATTTTGGTCTTAAAATAAAGAGCAGATAACAAATATAGTCTCAATTTCTCAATACACCAAGTACTTACAGAGATATACGGCCTGAAACATAAAAAATACTGCGAATGATCTATAGCTAGGGTGGTATAGTGTCTTTCTCAGATAATAGATGGCGAGGACACTCAGCCACCTGCAATAAGCATAGTAGGTATTGTCATTATAATTAGAATCAACCTCATTCCAGGTAACAAACCCTTTTGTGGGAAAGGTAGTCAGTGTCTCTAGTCACAGATCGTTCGTCACCCAGTATTTTCTTTTGTGGTACTGCTTGCCTTTCAGGGCCTATATTGGTCGTCGCGAGAGCAGACCCTTATTGTCAGGTTCTGTCATTATGTTTGTGGCAGCATGTGCCTAGCAACCATGCCTAGCAACGGGCATTTTACACTAAAAAATATCTTTAAAATCATTTTTTTTAAAATTTGGTTCCGAGGAATTGTTTGCAGTACATTCAGCCTCTTTGTCACCAATTTTGAGACAAATCGGAGTAAAAGTGTAGACGCTGAATCGATTTGTTTCAGGTCCGTTTAGCTAAATGGCGAGATTGACTATGAATGAAGATAGTTTTAGCCCTAGGATGCTCGGCAGTTGTTGAATTGAAATGCGAATTGCGTTGCCAGTATTTGTCCTATCGTAATAAAACTTAAGTTTTCATTAAAGTTCGTTATCTTGTTCATTAAGTCCTTCGTCTCATGTAAAATGCGAAATGAATAAAACAAGCCTATCGGCGTCTGATTCACAATGTGGTTTGTGAGGAGTGTCATAGTCGTCAACAGTGTAGCTTACGTATTTCGAAGACCAGTGGAATTGGCGGCGTCAAATTATTAGTGAAATTTATAATTTACAAATTACAAATCGTTTATTGAAACCGTGTAAAAAGTTACATTTTACATAAGATGAAAGTACAATGACCATAAGCATGATGAACTAAATAACTGGTGTGACATTGTTGTGGATTTGGTGGTGTGCAGCTGGAGGAGTGGACAATGTCACAACCAGGGTTCCTACATTATGTACAGTGGAACCTCCGTTAGTAGACACCTCTCTATTAAAGACAACCTTTCCAATAAGGACACTGGTTTTGGTCCCAAATTGGTTGTTTCCATTCAATTTTGACTTCTCTAATCAGTCTTTGGGTGTTCCGAATGCTTGACACATTTCGAACATGTTTTGGTTGGAAACAACCCTACAGTCTTGCACTTATGGCTGAATGAATGACAGTGCATTTTCGTGTAAGCTCGGTGACGAAATGCTGCGACACTATTCGTCACCAACATGCTTGATGGGTGGTGCCATCTGCACAAAGGACGATGAATTAAATAACTGATGTGACATTGTCGCTGCATTTGCAGGTGTCCACATCGAGGAGTAGATGATGTCACTACATGTACCAGGGTTTGTACTTTCATATACAGTGGACCTACTTTTTGTGGACACCTTTCTATTTAGGACAACCTCTTTAATAAGGACAGTAGTTTTTGGTTCCAAATTGGTTGTTTCCATTCAACTCGACTTCTCAGTTTAGGACACCTCTCTGTTAAAACAGCACTTTTCAGTCCCTGGGGCATTTCTGGAAATTTCATGCTATAGAGCAATTGGTTCAGCTAAGTGACAAGAACAGTACTATAAGACGGTTTTAAAAAGTTGAAAATTATTTATTTAAATGACATATGAATGGTTCAGCAGTAATTGGCAGTGTGCATTATGTAATGAAATATGATTTACATAATATAACATTTTTGTGACAAATAGTACAGATGATGGATAAATCGATACAGTGGATAGCTGTTAGAATATGCAATACATGCAATAGCATTTGTTTTTATTGAGATTTTGCGAGAACCAAGTGGTATTTTGACAAGATAATAGAAAGCCAATAACACTACAAGAACATGACTTCAATACATTGACATTGTAGTACTTGGTATACTAAAAATATTCAAAGATGGGTATCTTGAGTTAAAGTACAAGATGTATGAATGAAGGAGGCACTCTGGTAAGAAATGGTGTCGCTAATGAAAGATTAGAATTAAGACATATCTCTGTATTTCATGTGGTGTACTGACAAATGGTGCAGTTTGTTAGCAATTTTGTACATAGTTGGTGTGTCATGTTTATTCATACATCTTGCTATATAAAAGCGAGTGAGAGAGGCATTGTGACATTAGAGTGTTGTATATCTATAGAATATGTGACCCGTCACAGCAAAACCAGGTACATGTCGCACAGAAGATGAGCCTAAATGACACCAGGAGATAATGGAAGAAATTGATGTGCTCATATTTTACAAAAGGCAGACAATAGATAAATGAACAAACAGTCCGTCTCAACCTGCCAAGCTCAGAGCGACATGCGCCTGGTTTTGCTGTGACGGGTCACATATACAAAGTTTACATAAAACAAGATTTGTATGTTTATTTAGGAGGAGTACAAAAGTTGTATATAAAATGCCGACTTCATAATGATTTATAGGACACAAAATTTGACATGACAGCATTTTATAAAATATGAATAATCTATAATGAGAATAGTTTTGTAGCACCAATGATTTGAAAATACTGAATTTATTTATTGCATGAAAAGAACACAAAAAACAGGACGATTACATGATTGTCACATGCTTGTCACATGCGTGAAATATATTGTCATGGATGGGCATTGGGAACAAAAAGAATTGCTGTTATCAGCTGCATTGGTAGCGATTGCTTTAGCTGATTTTCAGAAACTGACAGGAATGAGAATGTTGATATAGTGTTGAAAAAATATTTTTATAACATACATTGCATTCAAATAACACTAAGAAGTAGACGAGTACTAATTTCGCACACTTGAAAATATATGGACATTGACTGTCACTGGTAGTGGTAGTAGAGTAATTACATGCCATCAGCAGCACTAATTCAGACAGTTTTCGCTGTGCTTCAGTAACTGACTGGAATGACTAAGTTTGATTGTGCTGAAATGATACATAATAACGTACATTGCATAAACAAAATGATTACAAGATTTGTACTGTCTTGAAATATATGGACAGGGACAGTCACTGGAAGTTTGACATGCCATCAGTTGCACTGCTCCCGACAGTTTTCACTGTGCTTCAGTAACTGACTGGAATGACTAAGTTTGATTGTTCTGTATTTGCCTCCATTTGGATTTTGTGAACAAAAGTTACTAACCTTGTGTAATTGAAGTGTCGAATTCGCCTTGGTCGAAATGATAATACAGTAAATAAATCTATTGAATGTTGCTGAAAAGAAAACATTTACTACGTTAGAAGCCATGTACATGATAACACCACCACCACCATTATCAATATCATCACAAGTCAACTGGGGAATATGTGTGATATTTGTTCAAAACTTGCGTATATGGTATTTGCAGGTCTATTGTATTGTAACATATTTTTCACTTTCAAAATTAACTTTTTTACTAGAAATTATGAATCAATACTAACCGTAAGAAGCGTATGAAATTACAGAAGGCCTTCGTCGAAAAATGTAATGTACTTGTACTCATTCGTGTCATTAAACCTGAAAGCAGCACAGCATAACAGTGAAATTACCGTGACATCAATGGATGTCAAACTAACGTAGTGACGTAAATTTGAATTCGAAGTGCACAATTTCACAATTAAGGTTTTGAACACATTGAGAACTGAAAAACTTCATACAAATGCTTTCACACCAATGATATGATTGTGGCGCTCCTGATGAGGTATCGCCCTCTGCTAAGCAGCTTTGGTCGTAACTAGGGTAAATGTTTTTTTCAAGTGATATGAGCGATGCAATACCTTAGTTACCACCAGCGCCACGTAGCAGTCAATGAAGTTGTGCTGGTACCCCATTAACGTCATGCTTCAAATTTGAAGAAATTAATATTACCTTCATTAAGTACGTAATTTACACCAGGCCTTTGTCGAAAATGTAGATCTCGAAGTCTAACTGTATTAATGAAAGAAAACATCAATGTGACAATATGGTCTACTATTTATGAGGGGGAGAACGGGTATTTTCGGGACACTGGGATGGGCCGAAAATAACTGTCGGGATTCGGGATAGACACCCTTATTTTAGCGGGATTCGAGACAAGCCGTGTTTTGCGTCACGATTCAGCTAAAATTGCATATTGGGAAACGGGATAAGCCTTTTTCCTAACGGGACGTCGAGACAGTTACCCCCCCCCCCCTTCCCCGTTCCCACCCTCATGACATGTAGCATTGATTGATTGTATTGTAGGCCTATTGTTACTCACAATCTATTTTTTTGTAATTGATACTGGTAGTGGTAGTATCAATGTGAAATATGCCACACGTTGGGAGCATGCAAGGCCTAGTACAATACACCATCATCACAATCAAATATTTCAATAATACACTGTCAACGAGAGTGAATGTTCAACCATCAATCACGTGCATTGTAGTGTAGCCTACATCCCCCATGACGGCTTGCGCCCCGCTGACACGACGAGCACATGGCTGAGCCAATCCATCGCCTATACACTACTTTACAAAAATCGACACCTACTGAAACTTTCACTAATTATTCTCGGAAATGTACTTTATCGTTACATCAATAAATGCACATTCGAATTTCAAAACTACCACTTATTTTTGCCGTGAAACTGACCTGAGTTATCGAAACACCGTCACTACGAAAAGAGGAAGAAGCAGGTCCGCATTTATCGAAATATTGCTAAATATAATTGTCAAAATGTCGACCAAATTACCAATTAAATCACAATAAACTTATCAAATGTTCACTCATGCCTTTGGGTGAAAAAATACTGATTTTTCAATCATTCTCAATTTTACAAATCACCAATCACAAAAAGAAATAATGATGCAATTACCCAAAATAGATGAGATTTGACCACTGGTATAATTCCGCCATCTTGGATATCGGCATCGTCACCACCACTTCAAATTCTAAAGTCTTATTCAGGCCTAATGTGTCACCTGCTGTGGTAAAATGGCTTGTTTTATCAATAAATAACAAAATATGATCTTTGTAAATAAAATCGGAGATCTTCTGGTGTGTTTTTATGTGAATTTATTACGAACTATCAATGCAGCGCAGGGCAGCCATCGTGTTCTCATGCGTAGTGGCGATGCGATAGCCATCCGCGGCACTGCTTTTCAAGATGGTGGCAATTGCCCAGTGCTAGAGGCGTTGTAAGGAAAATTGAGAACAGGCCCCTAATGAATGAACTCTCAACGATATCGATATATTTTCGTAATTCCAGCACAACTGTTCAACAATGAACGTCCACCGACAATCCCACTTAACGAATATTAATATCAATTCATATCATGTATCTTAAAACGCTTTTATTTCATTTTAAAAAGAGTTATCGAGTGAACGATGACCTCCTACCGTACCCTCGAAATAAACAGCCAAAATGACCACAAAAACACCTTTTTGGCTCACCGTAAGGGGAGTCTATACGATAGCGCTGTGTCCGTCGTCGTCGTCGTCGTCGTATCCTAACAGTGGCACGTTTCTTAACTGCTAGGGCTATGAACTTGAAACTTTGTACACAGAATGCCCTAGGTCAGCTGACCTCTGACACTGATTTTCGGTCCGATCTGATTCTCTGTTTGGCCACCAGGGGGCCAAATGTCGATATCTAAAAAGTGTGATATCTCGCTTATTAGTGACTTGTTTTCGATAAAACTTTTGTTGTAGGTACTCATAGCAAATATACATTTTATATTATACGGGTTTTTAATTTGACCTTGTTTTCAAGGTCGCAGAGGTCATATGGCGTAAATTGGCCATTAGAGTGTAAACTATGGCACGTTTCTTAACCACTAAAGCTATGAACTTGAAACTTGGTACATATAACCCCCTATATCACATAGCCTCTGGTGCTGAATTTTGGTTCGATCTGATTCCTAACTTTGCCACCAGGGGGCCAAAAGTGGAAATCTAAAAAGTGTGATATCTCGCTTATAAGTGACTTGTTTTCGATAAAACTTTTGTTGTAGGTACTCATAGCAAATATACATTTTATATTATACGGGTTTTCAATTTGACCTACTTTTCAAGGTCACAGAGGTCATATGGCGTAAATTGGCCATTAGAGTGTAAACTATGGCACGTTTCTTAACCACTAAAGCTATGAACTTGAAACTTGGTACATATAACCCCCTATATCACATAGCCTCTGGCGCTGAATTTTGGTTCGATCTGATTCCTAACTTTGCCACCAGGGGGCCAAAAGTGGAAATCTAAAAAGTGTGATATCTCGCTTATAAGTGACTTGTTTTCGATAAAATTCTTATGGTAGGTACTGTTTGGAAGAATACATCACATATTTTACGGGTTTTCAATTTGACCTACTTTTCAAGGTCACAGAAGTCATATGGCGTAAATTGGCTGTTAGAGTGTAAACTATGGCACGTTTCTTAACCAGTAAAGCTATGAACTTGAAACTTGGTGCATATAACCCCCTACATCAGATAACGTCTGATGTTGAATTTTGGCCTGATCTGATTCTTTATTCGGCCACCAGGGGGCCATAACGGAAAAAGGAAGAAGTGCAATATCTTGCCTATTTGAGTGAATTGTTTTCGATAAAATTTTATGGCAGGGACTCCTAGCAAGGATACATCACATTTTCTATGATTTTTGGATTTGACCTCCTTTTCTAGGTCACAGAGGTCAAATGGCGTAAATTGACCGTTCGAGTGTAACTATGGCACGTTTCTTAACTGCTAAAGCTATGAACTTGAAAGTTGGTACATGTAACCCCCTACATCAGATAATCTCTGACACCGAATTTTGGCCTGATCTGATTCTTGATTTGGCCACCAGGGGGTCAAAACTGAAAAAGTAGGACGTGCAATATCTCGCTTATTAATGACTTTTTTTCGATGAATTTTTTATTGCAGGGACTCTTAGCAATCACACGATATTGATCTTGTTGATGTCATAGACAATTATTGGTTGGATCATAAACTTATATATACTGCCCTGTCTTATTACTTGACATCAATACACATCTAAAAAAAGTCTTCATGCCTGATTGTGTTCACCATATTCACCTCTAAACTAAGCATGATCCTGCCTAATAAAAGATGTATACGGTGAGCACAATGGCCCCTGGCCGTTTCATTAGAAAAAAACAGCGATTTTTACGAAATAAATGTCATCAGAGACGAAACTAGACACTAATTTAGCTAGGTATGCACAGTAATAGTACCTGAAGTGATCGATTTCAAGGAGAAAATACACTGAAAACAACTTTTCAGGAACAGAAATAAGATCACATTGTGAATAATTATTAATTGGGAGCTCAAAATTGATGAGCGTGTATACGTAGCATGCAGGAATGTTGTGCTCAGGCCAGCGAGCAGTATGGTGAGTTTCTTCACAAAGCTACGTGTCTTTATCGATGATGTATGAAGAAACTACGAAGACCCAATGTAAGCAGTAATCTAATCTGTAATACTCTCAAATTTCAACGAAATCAATCAAGTATTTGCCGAGAAATTAGAAATTACGCACAACTTTACAGGATCGCGTCAGCCATAATAATGACATTAATGTACATGCAAATGAGGACTGTCACTTGCTCGTCAATACCGAGCAGCTAATCACGTGGGCATAATTATGATAATAAGGTACAGCGGTGGAAAAATTCAAATTCAAATTCTTTATTACTCTAAAACGCTAAATAGTCTGGTTCTCTGACCTCGATCTCCGGGCTTTTGGTAGGGTTTAGGAACGGGTCAGGTAACAACAACCGTCTACAAATAACACGGCAGAAAAGAGGAGTGTTATTTTTAGATTCAGCCATTGTTGTAATTTCCCGAGCCAATTATCGTTTTACGGTCGAATTGAGCGCTGTATCTGTCCTAGGATTATGCACTATTATTGAACACATCATTCTACACTGTAGAAATACCGGAATTACTCTTAAAATGCGCGATTACGGTTATTTTATGTTTCAGACAAAGGGGTTTCCCCATATAATGACGTCACTTTTAGCGATATTGTCATTTTCGCAAAAGTACGATTTGGGACGCTAAACTTGTTCTATTTATAGATTTTTGTTATTGCCTGACCTACGACAGCGAGAGTGAGGTCAGGAGCCCAGACTATAAAACGCCCACTAGGGGCCAACGGTTACATAAAATAATTACAAAATATACAATATAAAGTTACAGGGTATACAAAATAAGATCACAAATATTTAAAGACAAAAACATAATAATGGAAATCAGGACAATATAGAGTTACGCAGTTTAAAGAACTCGTTGATAATCGCAGCAGAGGGAGGTGAAGGATTTTTCAGAAAAATTGTAGTCAGATCCGACAGAGACAGAAAATGGAGATCACTTCTATTACAACTGCAATGAGTTTTGCTGTTTTGACGCATATTTAGGGCACACCGCAAGGAAGTGAAAATCATCCTCAACCTCCCCTGACTTGCAAACCTCACACTTTCTTAGACTACAGTGTCCCCCAGTTTTGATTCTTAGACAATGGGCTTCCAGCATTAATTTTGTGATACAAGCCCTGTGTTTCACTGATTTAATATCATTTAAATATGTTTGAAGTTCAAATGAAAACATAAGATTACTATACATCGAGTTTTTTATTTGTTGCGATTTCACCAAAAATTTCATGTTGACAAATATCTCTAATCGTTTACTGGGCATTAGAGTATAATATTTTCCAGTTATCCACATTAATATTCATTTGATCAAGCCATAGGTACCCCAACCCGGAGGAATTAAGAACAACATTTCCAAACTTTGGGGACGTTCTGGCATCAACGCGACGACCCATATTCGCCTATAGGCTTGTATCTGAAAGTACTTGGTGTATTTGAGCAATTGAAGCGGTATTCATTAGAGAAGATTGCATTCCTTATTTTAAGACCAAACTCGTGACAGTAAATCAATTATGTAGCAATGTTATCGGCAAATTTCATGGACAAAGTGCCAATTCCCATGTTTCTGAGTTGAACCTTTATGGTTATTCCTTTATGATGTTAACCCTACCCAAAACTTTTAAGCCTTTCCATCTTTTTGAGTTTGAAATATTGTATTCTTGTAAGAGAAAGAACAGGGTGGATAGAGACAAAGTTTCCAAGGTCTTTGGATGCGGCTCCTAGGCCTGGGAAGGGCCTGAATACCAACCCAAGTCGAATTTTCATGAAACATGAAACTGTGATTATTTTTTTTTTTGTTATTGATTTTATTCAGTTTTATTTTTAATTTTTATCGTAATTTCTAATTTTCCTTTTGGAAAATTTGCTTTAGGCCTAGGTTTCTCCAAATCAAAACAGACTTTATGTACCTCGATTGAGGTCTAGAGGTGCATCATTGTCTACCTCGAAATTGAGATTGTCAAATTCGAAGTTTGATGCTTCCCTAAAGCAAAAATAATCAAAGAATGTTGAATATTATTAAATGGATATATCGTGAATTTTAATGCAGGAAAACCGCCAAACATTCATCCTACGGCAATTGAATTCCCCAAAAGTTGGAAACTGCTTAAAATTCATGACAGACGTTTTGCCTAATACCGTATGATGTCGGTTTAAATGAAAGAATTTGCAAATCTCAGTGTCAGGTTGACAGTTACATTAACCTCATTGAGGTCTGTTGTCACGTGCGGGTAATTTTCACGGTGCCCGTTGTCGCGAAATTAAACATAAACATTTTTAAATGGCAATCATGAAAAGCCCTCCCACCAGCAAACACTGAAAGAACAGGGTGGATAGAGACAAAATTTCAAAGGTCGTTGGATACGGCTCCTAGGCCTCGGAAGGGCCTGAATACCAACCCAAGTCGAATTTTCATGAAACGTGAAACTGTGATTATTTTTTATTTTGTTGTTGATTTTATTCAGTTTTATTTTTCATTTTTATCGTAATTTCTAATTTTCCTTTTGGAAAATTTGCTTTAGGCCTAGGTTTCTCCAAATGAAAACCGACTTTATGTACCTCGATTGAGGTGACTTAGAGATGCATCATTGTCTACCTCGAAATTGAGATTGTCAAATTGGCAAAGTTTGAGGAACTGACTGTGGATTTACCTGCCTGGGCTTGAAAACTTCAGATTTTTTACAAACCATGAGGTAGGAATGGGTAGTAAAATTACAGAATCATTCAAGGGTGCAATTGATTGAGTTTTCGTGTTGATTTCGACACATACTTTTAGTTTATAAGTGGTGAGCAGTGAAACACACACAGCCACTAATGCATAGTCCAAATTCGGATTTGATGTAAAATCAGAATAGAGAGGTTAAGATCCCGAACGGGAACGAGAAACGTGAACGTGAATTTGGTACTGTTTGAACTTCAATAGCAGGTGATGTCATTCCCATTCACATTTGCCATTCCCATTCAGGATCTTAACCTCTCTATTAAGTTCAATACAAAACGACAAATGTACCAAAACTGCCATGCAAAATGTAAAGATATTTTTTTATATTAAATATATTTTCAAATAAAAACTATTTTCCTTGTTACCAAGTACCATGACTATTTTTCGCGCCTTGCCTCCTTATGAATCTCGGGATTTCGCATCATCGGCTTACACAAAATGGCAGGCTCTTCCATCTCTCCTACAGCAGGGATGCAGCATATATTTGAATAATAACACGGTGCACATAATGAATTTGCAACGAGCTGTGCATTTCCTTCATTAGACTAGTGCCTGGTCCTACCGATGCTGTGAAGTCACTTTTGAATTTTGCTGAATGCAGAACCAGTCTTCACAACCGCACTGCCCAGAGTCCCAGGTAGTACATGTTTGTCAATGTGTATTTTTTACCCATAATACAACAGTCCAGACACTAATTTCAACATGAGTACATTCCATATGAAATTAGGTCGCTGACAAACGGCCATAAACGAAGAATTTTTCATTATGCTATAGTCCATATCTGAAGTTCGTCTTTGAAACTTTCAGGTTTTCAATTTTAAAGCTGAAAATAGAATGCTTGAGAGTCAATTTGAATTGGCACCGATGCTTATAATGCCCTATACTTGGTCAGGATTGTTCAGCATTTCTAGAAAAACAGTGTGATACACTCCTGTCATGGTGTTTACTGCCTTGAAAATTTGTCCAAGACGAATGTTAGTGCAGACCTTGTCAAGAAAGGGAGCAAACACCATCTGTGAGAGGAATGTAACTGACAGTGTAAAAGAAGAAAGATTCTGGGTCTTTTTTGTGGTATTTTAAAATTCATGTAAATTTTATATCTTGTTGAACATTTTATTAGTCCTTTCATTCAATCCATTCGTGACTTCCAAGCAATTTCATGGGACCCCTGCCCTCTCACTTCAAGCCACCTTTGCCCCCAGCCTGCTGTCTTCAGTTTTCTCGAGTGACTGGATTGCTGCATGTGATGAAGGGCCTGGTACTGTTCCATGAACAATTGCAGATTGTACTTCCAGAATTAAGAAATCTGATTTCTTAATCCTGCAAGTACTTGTGGTTTTTCCGAGACACACTGTAAAAATATGCCCAAGGTCTGCCGAGATGCATTGATTGTCACAACCACCAGGAATGGATGCTATTATCCTACTGTCTCTGACCCATTTGATTCAACTGAGTCCATGCAGCACAATCCTGGATGAAGCGTCTTGAACCTGTACACAGGAAAAAGATCCCAGGCAGGTATCATCTGTTCCTTTGGCCTGCTACATGTCTGCAGCACCGCCTCTCTTGTGGCAGTTCTAACACTTCACTAAGTCCCCTGGGATGAGATTCACAAAAAAACTTAAGTCCTAAGTTTCAGTAAGATCGAACTTTTTCATTGGCTTAAACCATGTCACATGACCATGTTCACAAAAAATCTTAAGTCCATAATTTAACTTAACATTGTTAAGTTTAATTATGGACTTAAGATTTTTTGTGAACAAGGTCCCTGGAACTGGCACAGCCATCCGTCACAACCAACCAAGCAAACTGGATTGATGAAGGCACAAGCCAGTGTCCGTCACCAACCTACAGATCCACAAGACAAAGTCACAACTAGAGAAACCCACAGGACAACGTCACAACCAGCAAAACCTCATCCTATCGGTGTCCCTCACCATCAAGGATACCAAGACTCAAGCTTTCCTAGTTGTGACCTTGTCTTTTGGTTTATGGCCCATAAACTGCAGTCCTTGGGAAGTGCACCTTGCAGCACCACCCTGCTTTCCTAGGGATTGGAACAATTCCCGATGGTCCTGTTCCTGTCCTCACTATCCATGGTCTTCTGCATGTCTATTGGAGTCTTTCTGGAGGCAATTCAGAGTATAATTTTCCTGGCAGTGGATCATACAGTCAAACCTACTGTATTAAACCAGAATTGATGAATGCACCAAGAACATCTTCTTCACAAGATGCACGCTGGGCGTGGCAAATAACCAGGTTTTCGAAAATTATATGTTTGTTTAGTTTGCAATATGGAATAGGAAGGGTTGGGAGAGTTGAAAAGATGTGCAATATGAAGTAAGAAGTGTTCAGGTTGAAAATGGTTGTGGGAATGATTTTTATGCAGTCAAGAAGAAGTTAATTTCAAAGTTGTATATGAGAAGTTTTTATTTAGAAATTACAGTACCTTCATGGAGTTAGCATAACTGAAGTTATACAGGCATAGATATATGATGAAGACTACAAGCATCTGTATTTAATCATTGATGCATTTTGTGTACTAGTATATTAGAATGTGTGTCATTTCTCAATTATTCATCGAGTCTGAAAACATTGATAATGAACTGAACTTGAAGGTAACAGCAAGTACCTTACTGTAAGTAAATGGTGCATGATGAAGATGGCTGTAGTCTTCATTGCATATGTATGACTGTATAAGTAGCAAGACTCTCTTGAGAGTACTAGTATATACCTGAACTAACTAGTGATGAATTGTTGTACCGTGATGCTGATTTCAGCCAGTGAAGATTTCAGTATAAATCCGAGGGGGTGGACATCTTTATGTTTATGGAAACAGTGGTGATTAGTGCTTGGAGGTGGCATCCCGTGAATGAACGACTGTTAGTATTTCCAATATCATAAGTTATTTTTTTCGGGTTCAATCCAAGTAGACATGAGAATGCAAAGGCTATGGCCATGACGCCACAAATAGGGTCACTTGATTGTTGCGTCACATCAACATATTCCACATTATCATTGTTTATCTGGTTGTAGACAAGGCATAACTGTAGGAATGTTTGTTGCAAATGTTCCGAGGACATTAAAGAATCGTAGATGTAAATTCTTTTAGACGTAGAATGATAGTATGATGTACTCCAATGGTTTTTTAGAGGATGGATTAATATTGAGTCCTTGTCTGCTGGTATTGGTGGTGGACGTTTGTTTGAATCTTCACTTTGAGATAGAAAGTGCAACTCTGCTGGAGAATAGTAACCGATATGTCCTTTGTATTTGAGGCGATTTGCATAAAGATGCATAAGGTTCATGGCTGCCATGATGACATCATCAGTGATATCAGTGTTGCCTACAAAATATTCAACTTTCTTGTAGTTCTGGAAAGAAAAAAGAAATTGTACAATGGATTTGATGAAGGTGTGTGCGAGGTCAGGGATGATAGTGAATTGTCTTGGAAAAAATGGTTGACAGTGCTATTGGTGGAAGAGGAGTTGAGGAAGTGGATGGTTGGAAAAAAAGGACTTTAAGCTGTCATCTATATCATCATCTCATTTTTGTGTTTAAAGATGAAGTTGAGAATGAAATATTGTAAGGATGAGTCATGTCATAGTTATGATTTGAAATGAATGAACTGACCTGTCTCTTTTCAGCTATATAAATGGCATGACGGTGTGCTTTCATAGTATTTGATGTTTTCTTCAGTTTTGGCATGATTATATATCTAAAGAAAGGAGTTAAAGTGTACCAATATCTATTGCTGTGCCCAAGGGCCATGGATTCTAACATGACTGGGACAAGAAACAATAAAAAATATCATTGGTATGGCCGTATCTGCTATGGTAGGGACAAGAAACCAATATCCATTGATGTGCCCAAAGGACTAATGGATTCTAACTGACTGGGACAAGAAACAATAAAAAACATTCATTGGTATGGCTTTATGTGCAATGGTAAGGACAAGACACCAATATCTATTGCTGTGCCCAAGGGCCATGGATTCTAACATGACTGGGACAAGAAACAATACAAAATATCATTGGTATCGCCTTATCTGCTATGCTAGGGACGAGAAACCAATATCCATTGATGTGACCAAAGGACTAATGGATTCTAACTGACTGGAACAAGAAACAATAAAAAACATTCATTGGTATGGCCTTATGTGCAATGGTAAGGACAAGACACCAATATCTATTGCTGTGCCCAAGGGCCATGGATTCTAACATGACTGGGACAAGAAACAATAAAAAAATATCATTGGTATGGCCTTATCTGCTATGGTTGGGACAAGAAACCAATATCCATTGATGTGACCAAAGGACTAATGGATTCTAACTGACTGGGACAAGAAACAATAAAACACATTCATTGGTATGGCCTTATGTGCAATGGTAAGAACAAGACACCAATATCTATTGCTGTGCCCAAGGGCCATGGATTCTAACATGACTGGGACAAGAAATGATAAAAAATATCATTGGTATGGCCTTGTAACTGACTGTGACAAGAAACATTGAAAAAAGTCATTGGTATGGCCTTTATATGATGTCCAGATTTAAATCATATCTTACTTTTATTCGTGTGAAAATAGTGCTAACGGAACAGTAAAAACAAAGAACGGGTAGGCCTACCATACGATCTCGGTTCAAACCGGCAACTGTCTTCCTACATGAATGAGTAGCGTGACCAAATAAGGAATCCCATTGACAACATTTTTACGCGGGCTTTTATTTCATTGGTTTAAAGAAGTATGACGCATAAATTATTCATCGAGACCTGTGAAAAGCGTTCTACAACTCTGGATCGGCGGCGTCAATTTAAGCCGCGATTTCTATGAAATCTGACACTAATTCTGGGAACTGAGAAGACATGAACTTAAGACCCATCTCGCCCCCACCTCCCCCCACCCCCTAGATTTTAAAATGCAGATCTGCACAAGTCTCAGGACCCAAGTTAGACCACCTAAAAAGCCGGAATGCAACTACGCAGTTGAGTTACCGTACGTCGTTAGACCAAGCTGCATTTTGGATCATCTTTCAACGATCGTCGACAAACTATTTCTCAAATCAATCTCAATCAATTGAACAATCCAAGCCTTCCCTAATGTTTCATCAATACCTGCAATAACACAGGCAGCCAAAATCGCCCATGAAGTTGTGAATTCGATGAGAACTTACCTCTTGTATCTGCGTAT
The DNA here is from genome assembly GCF_910592395.1 of Lineus longissimus. NCBI lineage: Eukaryota > Metazoa > Nemertea > Pilidiophora > Heteronemertea > Lineidae > Lineus > Lineus longissimus. The sequence goes on from NC_088314.1 coordinate 12,740,678, forward strand.
AATAGCTAGACACGAAGCGTTCTCCGGCACTGTCTCCTTGCTTCTGAACTGCGCAGACTCCGAGACGTGACGTTGGCTTCACGTGGGACTGCACGTGGGATAACTCGCACAAAATTTAAAATGCCCCCCCCGATGGGGTCCTCACTAAATTGCGCTAGTAACACAACCTGGTGCAAAATTCATGAACTACGCTTATTGATAATGAAAGAGAAAGCTTTGCTCTCTATGATCAGATTTGTTTCATGATCCCCAATTGGGAGAAATCAGCTTCTGGAACAGTTTTTGGAAAATTTCGCTCTGTGCCACCTAGTGGCCAAACCGCTCATCCTGCGGAACCCACACTTGGTCTGTTCAGGAGTTCTAAAGGGTGTCAATGGCTAAAAGGGAAAATCAAAAGAAAATCTCCAGTCGTTTCAAAGTTATCAGTGTGACGAGAATCAATACGAGTTTTTCATAACACGCCACCTATAGGACTAAAAAATTGATGAAATAAAAATATCGTGTGATATATCGTGTGCCATCACCTGTAAAGCCTACCATAAAAATCTGGTGAGAAACCCACCCTTACAAAGGGACTTATGGTAGATTTTGTTTTTTCACAAAGCGCCCTCTGGTGGCTAAACCATGAATCAAATCGAGTTGGCTTTCGAAAGGAACCAACGTCTACTTACCAGCAGTATACAAAAAAAGATTCAACAGAAAATCTCCAGTCGTTTTAAAGTAATCAGTGTCACAAGAGAACAGCGACCGCCCGACCGCCCGGCACTTTCGGTAATTTAATAACCAGGTATTTCTTCGAAAACCTGGTTAAAAATAAAAAGTCAACAAGTCAAATCGAAAGCATCAAGAGATTCATGGTTTTATTCATGAGATAATTATACATAAATACTGTGGGTATGTGACAGTTGCCTTTTTAGACGTAATACATTAGACGCATCATCCCAACTGTTCTTTGGCCAACTTTTTACTCTTAGCACAGTCAGAATTCACTCTGCTCATTCGAAATCCTGTTAATTGACCTCAAGCACAACAAAATGACGGTTTAAAGGGGCACTGCATTCAATCGCGAATCGGTTTCAGCACGACCACCATAGAGGGAGGCGCCTATCGGCTAGGAATGAAACTAAGAAACACGTTATCTAAATTGCCATTGTTACCTGTATTAAGTCTATTAAACTTTCTTCAGGAAAGCATAATATCCCATTAGAATGTTTGAAGAAGCTGTGTGGAAGCTTTGACGGCAATACATCACTGAACAAACTGCATTGCTGGGTATTTTAGGTACGTTTCCTGTAGTTCCATCGTTTTACCGATGGGCACCTCCCTCTACGGTGGTCGTGCTGAAACCGATTCGCGATTGAATACAGTGCCCCTTTAAATGACACATTTCATATTTTGACATGCAGACAAAACGCACGTGTTTACAACACTACGTAGATCGCTTTTTCTCCTATATGCTACATCCGATTGAAATGGGATTGGTTTCATCATGGAGGATGCAGAAATAAGAAGGCGCACAAAACATACTGGTCTGTGTCGCACTGAGCTCCGAAAGCCAAATTTATTGAGCAATAGCCCACTGGGTTCTGGTGTGAACATCAATCTCTCCATTCTCCTCTGACATGTTACATCATGTGACCTCCAGGTGCCAATACCAGTTTCCCCAAACGAAAACCGTCGATCTGGCTTTGCCAGTTCTAGTCTTTTTCTTTATTTTCAGTTGGTGGTGTGGAGAGTAGGCATACTACATCCGCCCTGATCTACTAGAATTGTGGGAAGTGAAGATACTCTAAATCATAATTGACTAGAAATAAGAATACCGTTGATTGATGCATGAGGCTTGATAGATATCAGTACCTGCACATAAAGCACAGACCGTGTCCGTTGGTGACCCCCGCCTTTTTGCAACCCATTCTCTCTTACAATTCAAGGTATTGTCTAGTCCATGAAATGGAGACGTCTTTGACTTCAAATGATGCTGACTGCCCTCCTTGGAAGAAAGTGAGGTTGGATTCCAAAGTTGGTTCGGGCGGCCATAAAAGATATTTTGGGCGGATACGCAGGAAATCCAAGGCAGTCAAGTCAGAAGTTGCGTCGTCTATGTTCAACGTTGGAGACTCTGTTCTGTTTAAATTACTGAGGGATGTATATGTAGGAACTGTGTTGTCACAAGTTGATCCAAAACAGTACACCATTCAGGACTTCAGTGGAAGTATACATGCAGTAGTCATTGATGACCTCTATGAAGGATTACAAGTTTCGAGTCACGACCGATTACCAGCCGTTGGTGAAGACGTCTTTGTTCGATACAGTGATCAAACGGGGGTTCTCAAATTGGGAAAGACTGTTTGCATCAGAAATGGTGCACTATGAAAGGATGTGTCAGAGCTGTTTCAAGCATTTGTTCAGTCAGTGATTGTTTTCTACATGTTGGTTACTTTGGATAGTTGTTTGGAGGGTTCTTTTCTATACTTTATTAGCTCAGATCACATGGGTGAGCTTATGTCATGGTTTCTAGTTCTACATGTAAATCAAGAGTAAGGTGACCTTCAGCTGTCATGTGGATGGCATGGATGGTTCTTTTCTGTACTTTATTTCAGCTCACATGTGTGAGCTCATATGTACATGTACACGTGCATGTCATTTTGCATTTTTTGGTCTGATCCTTGTAGTGTAATCTGAATAAATGGGTCATAGAGTTTGAGGTGCTGCCACCTCGTGATAGATTAGGGGACTGTTCAAAATGGCTGTCATGTTCTAGAAATATACTTCAAGTGTTCAGAGTTTAAATCCATCGTTATATTCTTTCGGAACGCCCATCGGCAACTGAACATGGTGTCAGAAGTTAAAGAAGACTCTCATGAACTGGGAGAGACTGTTATTTTGTTGAGAGATGTCGATGTTGATGAGCTTTGAGCCAAGATTCGTGAATCTTTCCCCAGTCAGAGGAAATGTTTCTGATGACTGCATGTACATCTCGTGTGCATCATGTGTATAAAGGTGCTGTGCAGTGACTTTTCATGTGCTGAACAGTGAGTTGCGCCCATGAATGATGAATCTGAAGATAATCTAAGGAACTTTCGTGACATTTTGCCCTTCCCTGTTACTGTTATTACAACAATGGCACAATTCCAAGTGCAGCCACCTGAGTCTTTTGACTTTGGTAAGCCTGAAGGGTGGAATAAGTGGATCCGGCGATTTGACAGATTTCGACAGGTGTCTGGCCTAGCTGCCAAGTCGGGAGAGGAGCAGGTCAACACGCTGGTGTACTCCATGGGAGATGAGGCAGAGGACATTCTGACCTCGTTGAGACTCACTAATGACGAGAAGAAAGATTACGAAGTAATCAAAACCAAATTACAAGGTTATTTTGAACCTAAGAGAAATGTGATCTTTGAACGGGCGAAATTTAACCAACGTTTCCAGCGAGAAGGTGAAAGTGTCGATACTTTCATAACTGACTTGCATACACTCGCGGAGAAATGTGACTTTGGAACTTTGCACGATGAATTAATTCGCGATCGAATTGTCGTTGGGTTACGGGACAGTAAACTTTCAGAACGGTTGCAACTTGACGCTGACCTCTCGTTAAAGACGGCCATGGATAAAACTCGCCAGAGTGAATCAATCAAGAAGCAACAAGGTGTTCTTCGTGCAGCAACTTCTCCGGCTGTTGTGGCCAAAGTTGGGTTCCAAAAAGGAAAAAAGTCAGGCAGTCATAAAGCAAAACAGCAGGACAAACCAAGCAGGCCAGCTGAAGGTAAACCTCAGGCCAAGCCAAAAGGAAAGTGTAAATCGTGTCAGAACTGCGGTCTCAACCATGATAAAAGGCCGTGCCCAGCTAAGGACGCGGAATGTCATTTTTGTGCGAAAGTAGGTCACTACAAGAAGTGTTGTAGAACGCGCAAACGGGTCAACGAAATCCAGACTTCGGAAGATCAGCAAACCGCATTTCTAGGATCGGTAAACGTGGAATCTGAGGACGACGATTTTAACTTATGGTCGAGTCGTGTAAAAATTTCTGGTCATGAGCTTGATTGGAAAATCGATACAGGCGCTGAAGTAACATGCCTGCCGCTACGCGATTATCGTGAGAGTTTCGGAAAACTTCACAAGTCCAATAAAGTCTTAGTTGGAGCTGGCACTAACAAGCTTGATGTTCTTGGAATGTTTCATGCTAAGCTTGCTAAAGGGCAGCACGCTACATTGGCAGAGGTGTATGTTGTGCGCGGCCTAGCAAAACCGTTGCTAGGAGATAAAGCGATTCGTAAGCTAAATCTTGTGTCAGTAGTCCGCGCCGTTTGTAAAAGTCAACTCACCAAATGGAAAAAACAGTTCCCAGAACTTTTCGCAAATCTTGGGAAAATGACTGGTGAGTACGAGATCAAGTTGGAAGACAGTGCGAATCCGTACGCAATTTCATCACCACGTAGAGTTCCCATACCGCTCTATAATAAAGTGAAAGCCGAACTGTTACGTATGGAAAAATTAGGGGTGATCTCAAGAATAACTGAGCCTACCAATTGGTGCGCGGGAATAGTCGTTGTTCCAAAATCCAATGGAACTGTTAGGATCTGTGTGGACCTAACCAAGTTAAATGAGAGTGTAAAACGTGAGAATTTCATTCTGCCATCAGTTGACTCTACACTAGCGCGGCTCAGTGGAGCCAAAGTTTTCTCTAAGCTAGATGCAAATTCTGGCTTTTGGCAAATTCCTCTTGGCAAGGAGTCGTCCCGTCTTTGCTGTTTCATAACGCCATTCGGGAGATTTGTTTTCAACCGCCTTCCTTTCGGGATTTCATCAGCTCCTGAAATCTTCCAGCGCAGGATGCAGGAGATGTTAGATGGTCTGGAAGGGGTAGTGTGCCACATGGACGATATTCTAGTGTTTGGGGCTGATCAGGCAGAACATGATGAGAGACTCAAAGCTGTTCTTCAGAGACTTAAAGATGCTGGTGTCACACTTAATGAGGCCAAGTGTGAGTTTTCAGTTGACAGGGTTAAGTATCTTGGGTACTTGATCACAGCCGAGGGAATATTTCCAGATAGTGACAAGATAAACGCTATCCAGAAAATGGCAAAACCGCAAAATGTGTCAGACATTAGGCGTTTCCTTGGCATGGTAAATCAGTTGGGAAAGTTTATTCCTAATTTAGCGGACAAAACCGAGCCTCTTAGGTCTCTTCTCAGCAAGAAGAATCAATGGTGTTGGGGGTCATCTCAGGACCATGCTTTCCAGGACTTGAAAGCATGTTTGTCTTCTACAACGGTACTCGGAATGTACGACCCAAGCCGGGACACTGTTGTTTCTGCGGATTCATCCTCTTTCGGGTTAGGTGCCGTGATAAAACAGAAGCAGGAGGACGATATGTGGAAGCCTATTGCATATGCGTCGCGATCATTATCGGACACTGAGAAAAGGTATGCGCAGGTGGAAAAGGAAGCATTGGCGTCAGCCTGGGCCTGCGACCGATTCCAAGTGTATCTTCTGGGTAAGCGCTTTACCCTAGAAACGGACCATAAACCGCTTGTTGCGCTACTAGGTTCGAAGAGTGTCGATGAACTGCCTGCGAGAGTTCAACGGTTTAAACTGCGTATGATGCGTTTCTCATATGACATCGTACATGTTCCGGGGAAAGAACTTTATACTGCAGATACGTTGTCCAGGGCACCTATATCTTCACCATTGTCTACTGTCGAGGAGGGATTTGCGCAGGATGTAAAAGCGTATGTTGACATGGTTGTTGAACACCTACCTGCGACGGAGAAAAGGCTCGAGGAAATCCGTCAAAAACAGGAAGAAGACGAAGTTTGCCGTCAGGTTGTCAAGTATTGTCAAGATGGATGGCCGGACAGACCATTTGTTAAAGGGGCAATACTGCCATATTACCAGGTTGCCGGTGAACTGACTGTTATGGATGGACTATTGATGAAGGGAACCAGAATAGTCATTCCTACATGTATGCGCTTAGAACTGTTGGACAAAATCCATGAGGGCCACCAAGGTATCACTAAGTGCAGAAGGCGAGCCCAAGAATCAATTTGGTGGCCAGGACTCAGTTCACAAATAGAGTCACTAGTCCAGAACTGTAACATTTGTGCTCGAGAGCGGGTAGTTAGGCATGAACCAAATATTACCACCGAATTCCCTAAGAGACCATGGCAGGTTGTTGGCACTGACTTGTTCGAGTTTAAAAAGCGCCATTATCTAGTAGTGGTGGACTATTTTTCTCGCTATATCGAAATTGCTAAGCTGACGGAGCTCTCGTCGGGGGCTACTATCAATCATCTTAAATCGATCTTTGCTAGACATGGTGTGCCAGAACGGGTACGTTCTGACAATGGCCCTCAGTATTCAGCGCAGGACTTCGCAGACTTTGCCGATGTGTACACATTTCAACATGTTACAAGTTCCCCGCTTTACCCGCAAGGGAACGCAGAAGTTGAACGTGCTGTAAAAACTGTTAAAGGACTAGTGAAGAAAGGCAAGGATCCATATTTAGCTTTGCTGACTTACAGAGCTACACCACTGTACCATGGGTACAGTCCCGCCGAACTTTTGTTTGGGAGACGTCTTCGTACGAACTTACCGCAACATCCAAATATGCTGGCCCCAGCATGGCCAGATCTAAACAATCTTGTACAAACAGAACAGGATTATCGCATGAAAATGGCGAAAAACGCAGACAGGCGTCATGGCGTACAGGTGTTGTCAGATCTTTGCGAAGGAGAGAAAGTTTGGGTGTGCGATAAAAACATTCCCGCCATAATCACGGGAAATGCTGAAACACCGCGGTCGTATACTCTGGAGACTGAAACAGGATCATCTTTGAGACGAAATCGCAGGAGTCTACGTCGGCTTGCTCCGAGACTGAATCTCCAGGACAATCCAGCTGATGAATCAGTGCAGGAGAACATTTTGCCTCCCCCAGAGAGACAGAGTATTGTGTTGCCAAATGCTGGACAATCTTCTGAGAATGGCCAGAATAATGTTCAATCAGATCAGATCAGATCTCTAGCACGACTGTGAATAATTCTCCAGGACGTTCTGCTAGTTGTTCTGATCAATATGTAACCAGGTCAGGCAGGGTTTCAAAATCTGTCATTAAACTAGATCTTTAGGGTGTGAGAGTGACCGAGGGTTAATCTGAAATTTCAGTGACATTTCATAGAGAAATCTAAGTAATGATTTTCAAATAGTGCTTTTGTGGTATTCTCTCTATACTTGAGGATGTGATTTCATATTCGGATTAGTTGGAAGTTATCGAGTTAAAATGTTTATGTTTAGAGTTTCAATATCTTTCACATAAGTAGTGTTTACTCTCCAACGTATTTTGGACTTTCGTTTGTCTTAAGTATAGACAGGAGTCAGTAGTAGCCGAGTAGGATTTGAGATATATTTCCACAGCATTTTAGTTTTGACTTAGTTAAGCTAATTTTCTACGTGTTTGTATGTCTGTACACATAGTTTGCCTAGACCAGACTTTAGGTTGTGATGCATCCTGGGTTATTGGAAATTGGACTTTCAAAGGACTGATAGGGGGATGTAGTGTAATCTGAATAAATGGGTCATAGAGTTTGAGGTGCTGCCACCTCGTGATAGATTAGGGGACTGTTCAAAATGGCTGTCATGTTCTAGAAATATACTTCAAGTGTTCAGAGTTTAAATCCATCGTTATATTCTTTCGGAACGCCCATCGGCAACTGAACAATCCTGGCATATGATAATGTTCATTTCAGGTGATGGAAAATACCATACGGGTTCTGCCTGATAATTATTTGTGTCTCGTATTAATCTGTGATTATTCACTGTAAAAATGTACCGGCATGACCGACCGGTAGTATAGTATTAGTATTGTACCGAATGTTTTTTTTCAAGTCACTGAAGCCAGGTTGTTTACGATACTAAGTTGTCAAGAAAGGGTTAAATTACAGGTTATGTCTTCCATGGGGTGGACAGTACACCTGGTTTTTAGCTGAGCTTATCCCATACCGTGGCGTCCGTCGTCCGTCGTCGTCGTCCGTCAGCAGGGCACGTTTCGTAACTGTTAGAGCTATTGAGTTGAAACTTGGTACACATGTACCCTTATGTAATGACACCTTGGAGACCAAGTTTCGGTCCGATTCGTTTGATGGTTTGGCCACCAGGGGGCCAAACGTTAAAAGTGAAAATATGCAATATCTCCCTTAATAGTAGTCAGGAAATTTTGAAAAAAATATGGTAGGTACTTCTAGCAAAGGTGCATCATATATCCTCCGGGTTTTTGATTTGACCTCCTTTTCAAGGTCACAGAGGTCAAAGTTTGCTGATTCACTGAACAGTAGCATGTTTCCTATCTATTTTAGCTAGAAGGTTTTAAACCAGTGTGGATATGTATCTGGGGATTCTCTATTCCACCCCTAAAATTTCGGCCGTTCGGACATCAAATATGGCCGCCAGGCAGCCATCTTGAAAAATAAACACAGTACTATTACTCCGAAACTAATGATCGGATTGCAACCAAATTTGATCTGGATGTATATCTATGTACTCTCTACTAAATTCTTGATTTTTAGCTCACCTGTCAGGTGAGCTAATACGATACCGCGGCGTCTGGCGTCCGTCGTCGTCGTATCCCGTTTCAAAAACAGTGGCACGTTTCTTAACCGCTAAGCCTATGAACTTGTAACTTTGTACACAGGACTCCCTTGGTCAGATGACCTGTGACACTAAATTTCGGTCCGATCTGATTCTTAATTTGGCCACCAGGGGGCCGAATGTAGATATCTAAAAAGTGTGATATCTCGCTTATTAATGACTTGTTTGGAATGACATTTTTGTGGTAGGTACTCATAGCAAGGATACATCATATATCGTACGGGTTTTTAATTTGACCTACTTTTCAAGGTCACAGAGGTCAAATGGCGTAAATTGGCCGTTAGAGTGTAAACTATGGCACGTTTCTTAACCACTAAAGCTATGAACTTGAAACTTGGTACATATAACCCCCTATATCACATAGCCTCTGGTGCTGAATTTCAGTTTGATCTGATTCTAAACTTTGCCACCAGGGGGCCAAAAGTGGATATCTAAAAAGTGTGATATCTCGCTTATAAGTGACTTGTTTTCGATAAAATTTTTATGGTAGGTACTCTTAGGAAGAATACATCACATGTCTTACGGGTTTTCAATTTGACCTACTTTTCAAGGTCACAGAGGTCATATGGCGTAAATTGGCCGTTAGAGTGTAAACTATGGCACGTTTCTTAACCAGTAAAGTTATGAACTTGAAACTTGGTGCATATAACCCCCTACATCAGATAACCTTTGATGCCGAATTTTGGCCTGATCTGATTCTTTATTCGGCCACCAGGGGGCAATAATGGAAAAAGGAAGAAGTGCAATATCTTGCTTATTTGAGTGAATTGTTTTCGACAAAATTTTTATGGCAGGGACTTCTAGCAAGGACACACCACATGTCCTACGATTTTTGGATTTGACCTCCTTTTCTAGGTCACAGAGGTCAAATGGCGTAAATTGGCCATTAGAGTGTAACTATGGCACGTTTCTTAACTGCTGAAGCTATGAACTTGAAAGTTGGTACATGTAACCCCCTACATTAGATAATCTCTGACACCGAATTTTGGCCTGATCTGATTCTTGATTTGGCCACCAGGGGGTCAAAACTGAAAAAGTAGGACGTGCAATATCTCGCTTATTAATGATTTTTTATTGCAGGGACTCTTAGCAATCACACGATATTCATCTTATTGATGTCATAGACAATTATTGGTTGGATCATAAACTTATATATACTGCCCTGGGAAATCTACCGGTATTGGTAATGAACGTTGCTCAAAAAAGAAGAAACCTCTTGAAACAAAGGGTAAAAGCAAGACAGGTAGGACTGAACTTTTTATTTCTTGTTTGGTGCATTTGCTTTTCTCCAAACATAAGACAGAAGACGTGGGAAAAAGATGATAGTCTAATTCCAATATTCTAATATATACAAGGAATGAATACAGACAAATAATGTGAGCACGGTCTCCAATTGAGCATGGGCAAACAGGCGAGTCCATTGTGAGGCATCGAATTGTGAGGTAAGACATAAGGCCCAGACCTTATTCGCATGGCTGTCGTCCCTAATCTCAATCCTCCACTAAAGACAGGATGAGTCTATTTCTGCTGAAGTACACCCACATGCTGCACAGCAGCGGTCATTCGGGTACTGTGGTAATTAAGCCCCTGCTCAATAACAGGACAAGTGGGGGGCATTATGTTCTTTGTGGTATTTCGCATCATAAGCTGGGGCATTCAAAGCAGGCAGGTGTACATTGCGAACAGAGGTCAGTATCTAGTTGCATGATTTTCAGTCATTCTGACACCATCCATGCGTCCTCATAACAGGATAGGAAAAATAGTTGTTTTTAGTGTGCTACTAGCAACAGCATCGTCAAGCAAAATAAATGTCCTTGGACGTTTTTTCACTTGTTCTATTCATAGGCGCTAAGAAAGGAGCACCAGCAAAGACCAAGACATGCAAGAAGTTGAAGGATGTGAAGAAGAAACATATTCATACCCTGTGGAGTGATGAGGAAATAGAGGCTGTGGAAAAACAACTGGGATTATATCTAAGACTCAAAAAAATACCTGGGAAAAAAGACTGCCTGGAGGCAATTGAGAAGGAGCCGTCACTGCAGAAAAGATCATGGAAAAAGGTCAAGGACTTTGTGCGACGAAGGATTTAAATTTCATGACCTGTGGTGTCCATCTTAAGCTTCTATGGAGAAGCCATCTATTTCAAGTAGGTTGAATGGCCTAGGCCTAAATATAATAGCCATTCTTCCTCCCTGTTGCAATGTCCTTCCTAAAAAAATTAATGCGGTCAGTTTCAACTATTCAATCAGGTTATCAGTTATGAAACTGATAGACCCTGGGAAAACTACAAAATCAAACCTTACAAATTGAAAGGGGTGTCATCTCAGAGTGAAGTTCACTAGATGTGAAAGCAAAGTGCAAACTTTCCAAGAAAAAAGTTGCCATTTTTAGCTCAGCTGACAGTCAGCTGAGTTTTTCATCTATACTGTAAATTGGGAAATTTTCGCGAGCATTTTTTGTTCGCGATTTTTGCAAAGAAGGCCCCAAACGCAAATATTAATTTCGCAAAAATTCATTCTCCAATGCATTATGCATTGAAAACATCGCTAACTTTTAAAGCCGCAAAAATTTCAGGGTTACAGTATACTATAGGGTTTGTCTGTCCATCTATCCATCCATCCGTTAAACATAACTCATAGATGAAAGTTCACCGCCTATAGGCGTAATTCCACCCTTTTTCCGCCCGATTATAGAATTTTTTCATTGCCAGTTTTTTTGCATTTCGCATATTCTATAATATAGAATTGCTCGCTTAATACTGGTCTGAAAGTTTAGAAAACAAAATATGGTGAGTTCTTATATAGCAAGGAAGACACCTCCAGGTTTTTTATTTGATCTACTTTTCAAGGTCACAGAGGTCAAAGTCTTCCGACAACAATGGCACATTTTAATGGCATGTACTTCTTTTGAATTGAACCAGCAGCATTGTATGGGCAGCAAGTGAAATAGAGTACCTAAGTATGTAGATGATACCATGGTATTCATTCTTGCCATAAATGATGCAAGTACTCTGCTCATGTTGATAATTATTTGCATTGGGTAGCATTTTATTGATATGGTAAATATTCCCATTGTGCATTTTTTCAATGGCTTTCAATTATCTGTCTTTTTATTATTAGGTTGTTTTCACAATGCGTGATGACCGAGTGTTGTAGCTCAATTACTAGTATTCACAATATCAAATTACATCTATTTGAGGGTGTTCATGCCACTGTTAGTGTTATTGTCTTTGTTCAGATGTTAAATTCAAAAAATGGAAAGTGGGTGAAACAGATTTAATGAAAAATGCGATTAACTGATAAATTATACAGGGTGAATATTTTAAAGTTGAATAATTTCTTTATAAATTACTTTTTTCCAAAAGTTTCTTCACCAGTAGAAAATAGGGCCGATAGGATTTATGTTACAGTGGAACCCCGGTAACACGACCACCAAAGGGACTAAGCCGAAGTGGTCGTGTAACAGGGGTGGTCGCGTTAGTGAATTTAAGAATCATAAGTAGGTTTTCCCGCCAAAACATCGTCCTAGCAGATATGCTGTGTGTACATTGCCATGCATTAATGACTACGCCACCGGGTGATTCGATAATTTTGTGTGTATATTACGGATAAAAAATCATTTTCTTGAGTGTTTTGCATTTAATTTGCAACTTATGTAAATGAGTAAATAAACTGACGAGAGCTAATTAGACCAAACATTACATTAAAACTTGAGCATGCTAATTAGAGCAAGCATGCAATTGACACCATCGGCAGCTGCCCTTCTTGATGTCAAGCTAATATTCCTGCTAACATTGAGAGAGGTGACGTGAGAAGATGTTGAGAATTCTTCCTGATGTCTTCCTGCTTTAACTTCAGCCAATTTGAACTGGTACTGATTAAATCATCTTTTAAAAAACGTATTTTATCAACATTACGACGTAGTAAGCATTCTTTACTTTGAGTATCGGTACTATTACTAATCAACATAATTTATTTGTCCTAAAAACTACGTGTGCATGCCTCTTGACATCATTTAATACTAAATGATGAAAAACAAACCGTGAGTCGAAAAGAAAGTTTATTTTTCGTTTTATTTGCGCTTATATTTGATCAAACTCACTTACAAATCATTTATTTTCATATGGATTCCCATGGTCATTGTGTTCGAGGTGCTAATTATCAACACGGATTAGCGAGAAGGTGCCAATTGATACGATGGGGTCATAGTTGATTACGGCAATTAGGCCTCATGGTCGCGTTAGCGGGGTTAATTTGCAGTTTGGGACCGACCAAGCTGGTGGTCGCGGCCTGGGTACCGGGGTGGTCGTGTTAGCGAGGGCCACTTAATGGGAATTAGAGAGAAAACCATTCGGGACCGGAGAATTTTGGTCGTGTTCGCGGTGTGGTCGCGTTACTGAGGTGGTCGCCGACCGGGGTTCCACTGTACATGCCAAAGGTCAATGGTCAATGCTCATCCAACTGGGTGACCCTGAACCAGGCCTCTGAAAAAGGAATGAACATATTCTCTTACTTACAAATTGTCTCTTCTGTCGAGAAAGGCATTTTGCATCTTCAAAGATATTCGAACTATTGTCCCCATTTACCATGTTCACATTGGTCGCAATACTCACCGAATATTACGCAACAGGTTTAACATGCTGTAATTCAATCCTGCTTTACCTGGTATGCATGATTGGTCATTATTGGTCTAATCTGGCATTATTGGCCGGTCCAATTGGTCTAATCTGGCATTATTGGCCGGTCCGAAAATGGCATGTGATATGAATGGCCTGTCACGGGTGATTGGCTGAGTCGTTTTTAATGTTGTTTTCACCATACAAAATCCTATTGGTCCTACTTTCTACTGGTGAAGAAATGTTTAGAAAAAAGTAATTCATAAAAAAATTATTTAACTTTAAAATATTCAGTGTATTTTTTAACACCCTGTACTATCCTTATTCTAAACGTTAGCAGGGTATTTTATTTTATTGTAATGCTAAAAAGGTTTTTGCCAGAAGCACCAAACAAAACCAGCACTCAAAAACTTTTAACAAATGCCCACCGGGTACTTCGGATTCTGAATGGATTCTTTGTAGACTGTCACTCTGACTCTCTCCTCTATGGTTGACAGTAAAAGAACGAATACTTCGTATTTTGGTGCCATCTCTTAGATCTAAAGAGTGACCAAGATTCAATGTTGTGCTGATTTCAAGAAAATTAGGGCATTGGACGTGTTGTATGATCAGATCATAATCCATTGATGTAAAAAAGAACTTTTATTGTAGATTGGCTATGACACATACTCGTAGATTCATAACTCTTGAAATAGCCACCTGGTAGACCCGAGGACCATTTTGATGATCTCCTTTCAATCATTGTCAATTGAGGTTGTTTTATATACTGTACGATTTTCATGGTTTTAGTTTTTGTATTGAGTAATTATACATAATAAACTTACAATAACAAATCAAACAACAAATCCTATCCTTTTGTTTCTCTCAATCATGTTCACAAACAGTGCTATAGTAGAGGCCTTTCAGTTACATGGTTTTCGGGCTGACGGTCCCAAGAACTTTCGATGTCCCCAAGTTAAAGGTGCTGGGATTGAAAGGTGTCTAACAAAGTTAAAACTGGAAAGCAAATTGATGGGCTTCTCCTGTTTATTTTTGCTGTGGCAACTGAACTGTTCTGCGCCATACTTCTGATTAACCTCAGTCAAAGAGGCAAAAATGTTGTCCCCAAAATGGACTGGAAAAAGAGGGTCCAAGAACTGCCATGCAATTGAAAGGCCTGCCTAATAACTGAATGCACATGTAAAATACTTTGGTATCGTATAAGTCTTCTCTCCTGGTTCAGAAGGTAAGCCTTCGTGTCTGGTACAGAATTACTTGGAGGTAGTCTATTCCTCTAGACCACATTAAATAATACAAACGATCACATGTTTGTTGCGAACTTCTTCTGTTTTCTCACAAAGTTTTCTGGTTGAGATAAACTTCCTAAAACTTGCTCTCCAAGTGACTTCAGTGGGATTACCAGGCTATCCCTAGTCACATCCTTACTTTCCAAAACTTTAAAGCTATTGGATCCAGCTAGTTACCATTTCCACCCTTGGTGAAATCCCCCCCCCCCAGCTCCAAATCCCCAAATTTGTCTGGTTATCAAAATCCACAACTTGAAGATAGGACATGTAGGAGAGAGATGATCCACCACTCCAATTAATATTAAATTTTCATCGGGCATTGCAATGGTGCAAAAAAAAGGGAGACCCTCGCCACTGGACACTTAATGCTCGACCAAACTGTCAATGACGAAAAATGATGACAAAAAATGCCAACACCTCTGTATGGTTGTATCTAGAACTGGTTTGATCAGTGGAAGGGATTTCTGCTCAGGACATGACGTCTCAGGTTAGGACAATGACGTCACATCCTTGCCGAGTGCTTGAACAATCATGTCCGATGAGACGAAACGTTTTGACAGGACAGTTTTTCAGGTTAAATGGTGACATAGTAAACTTGTAGTAAATACATGGTGTAAGAATGAAGCCAAATTAGATGAAACGGCCAGGGGCCATTGTGCTCACCGTATACATCTTTTAGTAGGCAGGATCATGCTTAGTTTAGAGGTGAATATGGTGAACACAATCAGGCATGAAGACTTTTTTTAGATGTGTATTGATGTCAAGTAATAAGACAGGGCAGTATATATAAGTTTATGATCCAACCAATAATTGTCTATGACATCAACAAGATCAATATCGTGTGATTGCTAAGAGTCCCTGCAATAAAAAATTCATTGAAAAAAAGTCATTAATAAGCGAGATATTGCACATCCTACCTTTTCAGTTTTGACCCCCTGGTGGCCAAATCAAGAATCAGATCAGGCCAAAATTCGGTGTCAGAGATTATCTGATGTAGGGGGTTACATGTACCAACTTTCAAGTTCATAGCTTCAGCAGTTAAGAAACGTGCCATAGTTACACTCTAATGGCCAATTTACGCCATTTGACCTCTGTGACCTAGAAAAGGAGGTCAAATCCAAAAATCCTAGGACATGTGGTGTATCCTTGCTAGAAGTCCCTGCCATAAAAATTTTATCGAAAACAATTCACTCAAATAAGCAAGATATTGCACTTCTTCCTTTTTCCATTATGGCCCCCTGGTGGCCGAATAAAGAATCAGATCAGGCCAAAATTCGGCATCAAAGGTTATCTGATGTAGGGGGTTATATGCACCAAGTTTCAAGTTCATAACTTTACTGGTTAAGAAACGTGCCATAGTTTACACTCTAACGGCCAATTTACGCCATATGACCTCTGTGACCTTGAAAAGTAGGTCAAATTGAAAACCCGTAAGACATGTGATGTATTCTTCCTAAGAGTACCTACCATAAAAATTTTATCGAAAACAAGTCACTTATAAGCGAGATATCACACTTTTTAGATATCCACTTTTGGCCCCCTGGTGGCAAAGTTGAGAATCAGATCAAACTGAAATTCAGCACCAGAGGCTATGTGATATAGGGGGTTATATGTACCAAGTTTCAAGTTCATAGCTTTAGTGGTTAAGAAACGTGCCATAGTTTACACTCTAACGACCAATTTACGCCATATGACCTCTGTGACCTTGAAAAGTAGGTCAAATTAAAAACCCGTAAGATATGTGATGTATTCTTCCTAAGAGTACCTACCATGAAAATTTTATCGAAAATAATTCACTTATAAGCAAGATATAACACTTTTTAGATTTCCACTTTTGGCCCCCTGGTGGCAAAGTTGAGAATCAGATCAAACTTAAATTCAGCACCAGAGGCTATGTGATATAGCGGGTTATATGTACTAAGTTTCAAGTTCATAGCTTTAGTGGTTAAGAAACGTGCCATAGTTTACACTCTAACGGCCAATTTATGCCATATGACCTCTGTGAACTTAAAAAGTAGGTCAAATTAAAAACCCATACGATATAAGATGTATATTTGCTATGAGTACCTACAACACAAGTTTCATCGAAAACAAGTCACTAATAAGCGAGATATCACACTTTTTAGATATCGACATTTGGCCCCCTGGTGGCCAAGTTGAGAATCAGATCGGACCGAAATTCAGTGTCAGAGGTCACCTGACCTTGCTGTGTACAAAGTTTCAAGTTCATAGCCCTAGCGGTTAAGAAACGTGCCACTGTTTTTGAAATAGGATACGACGACGGACGACGGACGACGGACGACGGACACTGCGGTATTACATAGACTCCCCTACGGTGAGCCAAAAATGTGATCAGTGATGGCAGTCTTGGAAGGACAAAACCAGGTACCAGGTAGTTAATTCTGGTCCCAGCCAAGGAACAAATTCCTGAGACAGCAAAACCTCACTCTTTGGAGGACACTCAATATATGTTACCTTTATTGAGCATTTTATGAAATGGAAAGGCCCTCTATAAATGTAACATATTGCCTGAAGGTCCCTCTTTCACAAGAAGTTGGATTTTTTTGGACAGAATTCCTCTGGGTTGAATCAGGGAATATACCATTGAAAATGATGGCGACACCAGATCAGAGGGGACTGTTGAAGACGGTGCGCAAGGCAGACATAATATGAAGACGTTTTGATTATCAGCAACTAAAATATATTGTCTTGCAGTCTTGGTCCTTTCTTTCCAGAAGTCCTTCGTTTGTTGGTGAAGTTTATACAGAAGTCCTTTCTTTCATTGACGTACTGTACAATCAATGTATTTCAAGGTCTTCAACAGTCCCTCCAGATCTGGTGTCGCTGTCATTTTCGACGGTGTATTCCCCGATTCAACCCAAAGGAATTCTGTCCAAAGAAATCCAACTTATTGTGAAAGAGGGACCTTCAGTCCGTCTGTTACATTAATAGAGGGCCTTTCCATTTTGTGCAATAAAGGTACAATATATCAATTGTCTTTCGAAGACGGAGGTCTTGCTGTCTTAGGAATTTGTTCCTTGGCTGGGACCAAAGTTCAACTACATGGTACCTGGTTTTGTCCTTCCAAGACTGCCATCACTGATCACATTTTCTTATTTGGCTTCATTCTTACACCATGTATTTACTACAGGTTTACTATGTCACCATTAAACCTGAAAAACTGTCTTGTCAAAACGTTTCGTCTCATCGGACATGATTGTTCAAGCACTCGGCGAGGATGTGACGTCATGTCCTAACCTGAGACGTCATGTCCTGAGCAGAAATCCCTTCCACTGATCAGACCAGTTCCAGATACAACCATACAGAGGTGTTGGCATGTTTTCTCATCATTTTTCGTCATTGACAGTTTGGTCCTTTCTTTCAAGAAGTCCTTCGTTTGTTGGTGAAGTTTATACAGAAGTCCTTTCTTTCATTGACGTATCATACAATCAATGTATTTCAAGGTCCTCCGTTTGTTGGTGAAGTTTTATACAGAAGTCCTTTCTTTAATTGACATACCATATAATCAATGTATTTCAAGGCTCTGTGACGGGAATAACATGAATCTCTAGGCAATACTCATAGAACGGTCAATCCACAACCATTGTTTCAGCATAATACTACACAAGCCTACTATCTCAAACGAACAAAGGACTTCCATGTGAACCTTTTATTGCAGGTGGTTCATTTTTATAAACCTATATCACTTAATAATTCTTCATATCCTATGCTTATAATGCATTGACTTTGTTAGAAAAAAGGAATATATATACAGTGAAGAAAGGACTTACCTTATATGGTAAAGGGTAAACAAGGGACTTTCCTAATATGGATAGTCCTCCATTTCCACTTCCATATAAGGGAAGTCCGTTCTTTGTTTGTGTAGAGTAGATATTTCAACATGGGGCTAGAGCTCTGAAATGCAGGCTACTATATTGCCTTACATGTAACCCAATGCTTGGTGGGGATTTGGTCTTCACAGGTACACGGGAAAGGGTAGTCCTCTGTTTACATGTTGGAGGTAGGGTCCTGCCTTTATACCAAATACACGTATCGGTGCGTGTGCGTGTGCTGTGGGGGAGGGGGGGGGGGGGGGGTAGGCAACGTATATTCAGTTGCTGACTGATGTTACATTGATCAAGCATTACTTTTCCTGACCAATGTTGCAGTGATCAGGCATTAGGGTTCACCAAGCTTTTTGATAGAGGATATGACTGACTCCTGATTATCCAGAATGATAGCAACCAGGCATTACGGTTCCTAACAAATATTAAACAGTTTATATGCATTGCGGTGACCAAAGCTTTCTGTTCCCAACAAATTTAATAGTCATCCAGCATGTTGTTCCTAACCAATCAGTGAGTGGTCTGGGTAGCCAAAGTGTAACTGAAACCCAAAGTGACCCAGTTGCTAGGAAATTACAGTCTGAGTTTAGAATACCTAGTTAGCATAACCTGAACTGCCTTCAGACATAGATTGATGCATAATGCATCCTTGTTTGCCTATATTAGGAATGTAAACAAAATAATGCCGCACGGTAAGTGCATTTTGTATAGCGGCAGTCTTTTATTTTGCATTTGACATGTAATAATGGTTGGATACTGCGCTATATAAGACTCGTATTATATTATTATATTATAATAGGAAACCAATTACTGTAGTTCTATCTTTTAAACATTAAAACAATTATTCCATTCCATTTTTGTTTTTGGGTAGAGAAATGAAAAATCAAAGTAAAAGGTCACTGAATTGAAATAGATCTTTGAAACATTAATAATTCAAAGAAGTTGGAATATAATCACCAAAGGAATAAAATGAGTAAAAGGTATTTAAAAAAAAGTGATATTTTGTTCCCTCTAACCCCGAGAATCGAAATGGTGGTGTTGTCTCGCCAAGTTTTCTGGTAATGCCTACTATTACAAAACAACTGAGGTTACAAATCACAATGATAATGTAACAATTATTTTAATGAATGAACTTACGTCTATTTTCATGATACTTGGCATCACTCAGATAACGCTGCGTCCTTTTTTGACCTTGAACAGATTTTCTGGGTTCCTCTCTAATCCACAAATGGGCAAAACCTAGAATGAAAAAATAAATATCGTTGTGAATATTTGCCAGCATTTTGCTAGTGACTTTATCATCATATGCAGTTATCATGGAAATTACAATTATAAAACACTATACGCAATCTCTCCCTGCAGCTATGTGACATCGTTGCCGTTGGTGTCAGCGTCGGCAATCATAAGCAAGTCTTTCTCCTTACCCGCCACTGCTTAAAAACATTGATCTGCTGTCGCCTAGTCGAAACTCATTTCGCTGGTCTTGTACTGGATACATCTCAGTTTAGAATGATTTCTGCAAAATTAGGGTCAGGCAATATTGACAAATGATTGATAGCCTAGTGAATTTTGTCATTCATCGAGAGTCTGCTGTAGAGAGGACAAGTAATTATTCCTTTTGATGATTTCGAACCCCACCACAGATGGCAAAAGTTTGAACAAAGTATTTCAATTTCGCGCATGCGCATGCATGAGTATACCTTGGTCACCTTGGTTGCTTATCAACCGCAGAGTAGGAGGTCATGGTGCATGCCACTACAAATGGATTACTGGTAATACACTGCTGAGGCCTCTATAAAAATTACAAATTGCTGAGTTATGAGTTCAACGCATTCAGTGTCAAGATTTTTTAATGCTGTGTGAGCTTGATAAACCTGAGGTACATGTAAGGCCAGCGGGTTGGTAAGGTTGATAAGCATTTTGTGAAATTTTTCGAAATTAGTTCTCCGATAGTGAATTGAGTTCATCTAGGCTATTTTGAATGTACAATGTATGTCGTACAACTTTACTAGTTTGGACCCTGTCCTCCGAAAGGCCGATATCAGATATATCAGTCATGAAATAATGCCCTTTTCGTACTTACTTTTTCACATAGCATTTGGAATGTGAAGACGTCCGTACACGGCTTGATGCCTGTTAGCTTAACTGCTTGGCGAACGGCATCCTGAAATGACGAAAGATGTTCTTTAAGAAGAACAAAAAAACATTGATAGCATACTTAGCTTTTCATGGTTGTGATGACCCGACAGACGTTATTTTCTTATTTTGACACTCAACAGGTGAATACGTCATGGCTACTACTGCTTCATTATTTGCCTCGGCGGGATGGCCCGGCCTGCCACAAGTTATGGTATGCCAGCCGATCGGCGTTGAGAATCGTTTAAGATTGACGTACACCGGGCTCTGATAAATCGGCACCCTTTTTGAGCGGCGTTCGGATGGCTTTATAAACTTGGCGGCGACATTGTCGGCCTAACATTATCATCACGGAAATATCAAGGCCATTAAAGTTGTGATGGGACATTTTCAGCCACGTGATGGCTGGGTATTGATGTTTTGACTGAGTGTGATCCTTTGCTCAGTAAAAATGAAGAGGGGGGGGGGGGGCACTGGACACCTGGCCAAAGTGTTTTTTGGCGAAAATTTCACTTTCTGCCTAGTGTTTGTAAGTGTTTTAAACACCGTCACCTGTTGGTCAGCATCTGTTTAGTGGTGGACGAGAGGTATTTTAAGTGCCATGGTGATCGATGACCATAAAAGGTATCATTTACTTATTGATTCGTCCAAGCTCAGCGAATCTGTCCCGAGACAAGATGGGGCAACAACAAAGTTGCTACTGAATTGTAAAGTCTAAAGGACTGCGGCGGCACATTTAAACAGGTTTAGCCGAACGAAAATACATGGGGCCGAACTTATAAAGCGTGTTTTTCTTTTGTTTAACTTGGACCTGTTTAAGCCTAAACATTTGTAAGACTAGAGGTAGACATGTCCTACAAAACACTGGTGTTCATCGGAAATTTGAACCACAGAAGGACGTCTGTCTAGCTAGACTAGTCCAGCTGGTGATGCAATGTGAAGCATAGATCGCATTTCCTTTGTTCAGACGATCATGTAATACTTGGTGAATGGGGTTGACCTTAACTGAACTCCTTTGCACAGCATTCAGCCCATAGGCCGTAAAGTGACGTACATCGCTTGGCAATGTCGGGAAGAAAGAGAAGTGAGAATTTCACTCCGGACCAGCGAAGAGCTCTAATTGAGCTGGTAAGAGCTCATGAAGATATCGTTGAAGACAAGCGAACGGATGTCCAGGCAAACAAGAGAAAACAGGCAGCATGGGAGAAGATAGCAGGGGAAATGAATGCCTTATTTCCCGAACGTCCACCGTGCGCATCGAAGGACCTGAAAGACCTTTGGAGACGAATGAAGATCAAGGCCAAGGCCGTAGCCCGTGAGAAAAAGATCGACCTTGGTAAAACTGGAGGGGGGACGGCCACTGTAGGGGAGGTAGATGACGAAATCCTTGCCATTCTGAATATCATACCTGGGGATCTGCAACAACTACATAATCCTGTGGATGACGATGCCCCTTCCGTTCCTGTAGTTGCTGATGACGTCATTGATGAACCCTTACCATCAACAAGCGCTGACGATCTGGGAAGGTAAATATTGGTCATCTGTTTGAATTAACTTCATAAAAAACAGGCAAAGGTATATATGCAGCAAAAACGAAGTGAGATTTACTTAACTGAAATACTATCCAAATGACATCAACTCATCCCTTGAAAAATAAACTACTTTCCGAAATAGAAAAGAAATAAAATAACAATGCGAAAAGTGATTAGTTATCATGATACTTTATTATGACATTCTATTGGGTTGTTATTAGGCCCGCCATTCTCCACAATCGTTATAAAAATAAAAGATATCCTTCATTATTTTTCAGCTGCACTCCAGCCGCGGAAACATTCCTGAAAGATGTGGATGGGGAAGTTGAATATACTGGAGGTAACTACGATCTTCACAACAGCTCTGTCGCAACCCCCAGGAAACCACGTTCTAGTAAAAGGTAAGCAGTGAATGGAATACAACGATGTATCAGTCAAATCTAATCACTTTACACTATGGACCTCCAACACTTTGGAGTTCCTGACCACACGCGTATCTAAATGACTTTGCATTCTTCTTTCCAGCCTTGAGAAGAGGGCTACCATGTCCGATGAATCTCCTGTCTTAAAGAAGACCGACCAAGCACTTGCCTACCTGAAAGATGAACATGAACAAAAAATGAGTTTGCTTAATTTGCAGCAGGAGGCAGCAAAATTTAAGAAGCGTGCCTACGAGGCGAAGATGGACTACTACAAGGAAAAGATTCTAAAACTCCGCATTGACCTGTAGCCTATGGATGTATCCTATGACATGATGAATGAAATAAAGGTTATAGAAAACTTACTGAAAGTGTTGTCTCATGAATCTTTGGCAAAATAAGTTGCCTCGTAGGTTAGCTTCATGATGATGCACTTCCTCTGCTGGCTCTCGGCGCATATTGGCATCATCATGATAATCATCTGGAAGTGGATCGTTTCTGCGAATGGCCAAGTTGTGGAGACATGCTGTAGCCATGATTATGGCCATATTGTGCTGCAACTAAAAAAATCATGCCAGTTAGTATAACCGATCGCGAACTGGTATCCAAGCAGATAAAAATTCAGGGTTCACCATTCTGTTGGAAGCCATTACACTGTAAAAAAACGGTATTAGCCCGGCACCGAAAAATTGTATTGACCAGGTCTGAATATCGTAATTTGGTATTCCAAAATGGTACCGGAAATTCTGAATACCATTTATTGGTATTCACTCAAATGTCAATACCAGTTTTTGGTACTGACAGATTCAATACCATTTAATGGTACCAGCTCAGTACCAAATTATAGTATCGCCCCAGTACCAAATTATGGTGTTGAGGAAGTCAACACCAAATGAAATGGCCAGGGCCATTGTGCTCACCTGTCGATATGAAAGGGAGAGTATGAGGAAAAACTTGTCATTGTTAGGGGTTAATCATGCAATAGTTGTGGGATGGTGTGGTTTGTCTTGAAAAATAAAAAAGATATTTTTGGCCGTCCCTGACCGGGTTTTGAACTCACGACCTTTGGATTGCCACAACACGAAAAACACAAAACATGCAATTTCAGCCATATCTGTGTCTGCGTTGTGACCTCTGTGACCTTGACAAGTAGGTCAAATTAAAAACCCGTATGATATATGATGTGTCCTTGCTATGAGTACCTACCACAAAAGTTTTATCGAAAACAAGTCATCAATAAGCCAGATATCACACTTTTTAGATATCCACATTCGACCCCCTGGTGGCCAAATTGAGAATCAGATCGGACCGATATTCAGCACAAGAGGTTATCTGATATAGGGGGTTATATGTACCAAGTTTCAAGTTCATAGCTGTGGCGGTTATGAAACGTGCCATAGTTACACTGAAACAGCCAATTTATGCCATTTGACCTCTGCAACCTTGAAAAGTATGTCAAATTAAAAACCCGTACGATATATGATGTATCCTTGCTATGAGTACCCACCACGAAAGTTTTATTGAAAACAAGTTATTGATAAGCGAATTATCACACTTTTTAGGTATCCACATTCGGCCCCCTGGTGGCCAAGTTGAGAATCAGATCAGATCGAAATTCAGCACCAGAGGTTATCTGGTATAGGGGGTTATATGTACTAAGTTTCAAGTTCATAGCTGTGGAGGTTGAAAAACGTGCCATAGTTATACTGAAACAGCCAATTTACGCCATTTGACCTCTGTGACCTTGAAAAGTACGTCAAATTAAAAACCCATATGATATATGATGTGTCCTTGCTATGAGTACCTACCACAAAAATTTCATTCCAAACAAGTCATTAATAAGCGAGATATCACACTTTTAGATATCTACATTCGGCCCCCTGGTGGCCAAATTAAGAATCAGATCGGACCGAAATTTAGTGTCACAGGTCATCTGACCAAGGGAGTCCTGTGTACAAAGTTACAAGTTCATAGGCTTAGCGGTTAAGAAACGTGCCACTGTTTTTGAAACAGGATACGACGACGACGGACGACGGACGACGACGACAGACGACGACGGACGACGGACACTGCGGTATTGTATAGACTCCCCTACGGTAAGCCAAAAACGGTATAGGTCCTTAATGAATACAAAATTTTGGTGTTGAACCCAGCACCATTTTTTAGTATTCAGACGGTACCGTTTTTTCAACAATGTAGGCCAATCGGAGTCCTATGGTATGGTTCAGTTTAGGTGAGGCTTGTAAGCATGAGGTCGATGTCAAATATAGGTGAGTGGTGGGGTGAAATTTGTTAAATCTCCTGGATTTACTTACTGAACATCGAAGGGTATTTCCCCTACCAACAGCGTGGAATCGTCTTTTCCAAACCCCAAACACTCTCTCGATGACCCCTCTTGTCCTCCTTTGGGCTTGATTGTAATTCCGCTCTGCAACGTTTCTTGGTTCACGAACCGGAGTTAACATATATCTG
Source organism: Lineus longissimus (assembly GCF_910592395.1). NCBI lineage: Eukaryota > Metazoa > Nemertea > Pilidiophora > Heteronemertea > Lineidae > Lineus > Lineus longissimus. The sequence goes on from NC_088314.1 coordinate 12,765,620, forward strand.
GTGCACGTGTATGCTGGGTCACCCAGCAAAATACCCTGGAGCTCTCCTGCTCTGAATCTTTGGCAAAGTCGTGATTCCTCAAAGATTCTGGAAACGTGCGCAGAGCCGTACCATCTGGAGACGACATTGGTGAAGCATAACTCATGGTCACAAACAAGTTGGCAGTTCAGGCTATAGTAACCCTTTCGATTCATGAAACGCTGGGCATTAATTCCTCCTGGGTTTGCGATGGGAACGTGCGAACCATCGAGAGCACCAATTACACCTGGGAATTGCGCAATATCGCGGAATCCTTGCTGCACCCTTAGTCGTTCCGCCTGGGTTTCGGGAAAAGTTATAAAATTTCCCTTTCTATCACATATTTCCCTTGTGACTCGATGGATAGCTTCGCCGCAGGCCCATTGTGACACACTACAGGTATCTCCAGTGACATGTTGAAATGCACCATTTGCATAAAAACGAAGAGCAATCGCCAGTTGCAAAAGTGGTGTAAGTGCTTGGTTTCGCCGAGTTGGCCGACGTAGGTCTTCACTGATGAGATCGAGTAGCCATCGAAATGTTTCTTTAGAAATTCGAAAGCGCCTCAAGAACTTCGGGTCTGACAGTTCCTCTAAAGGATTTACTCTGTCCCTGAACACCCTCATGCGTCTTCTCTGAATTTCATTTTCATGCTCCTCTCGTTCGTCTTGTGCAAATTCAAGTATAGCAAGAGCATCCATTCTGCCGACCACATGCCGTAACCTCCTCTACATGTATGAATCATAAGCTTAAACAGCTGCAAAACAAGCCCCCAGGTATGTTTTTCAATTCCTTTGTTGTTTAGACACCCTAGTCTATCTTGGATGACAGTTTTAGACACGTCCAAACTAAACATCCTTCTGTAGTAGCTGTTTATGCTAAACGATAGATTTAGACTTGTCTAGGCGATTTAGACTTGTCTAAGAGAAAAATACCTTTTATAAGTTCGGGCCGTTATGTTTTATACTTACGCAGAAGAATTTGTCATGAAACGTCCTCTCTCCTCTTTTGCGAGGTCTGTTTGGTGGGAGGTCCGTTGTCGAGGGTGCCCCCAATGCGGAGGGTGTCTCAGGAGTTAGTGATGGCATCTCAATATCAGCAAGGTAAACACTACTGTTGATATCCATACACATATCCGTATTTAGTGAATTTAGCAAACCGGAAAACATTTTGGCGTGCGGGATACCAACGTGACTTGTGTCGCTGAATACTTTGAAACAACTGAATTTGCCGCGGTTAAAACGGCGGTTGGACATAATGGTATCTTACTCGTTCACATCCGTCACTGTTTTCCCAAGATACATGTGATCACTACACTGGATTTAAGACAGGAACGAGGTAATGAAAGTATGCAGGTTCATCCCAGGTGATTTTACATTCACACCAGGGGTCAGTTCATAGTCGAAAACAGGTGTAGATCAATGTTATCATAAATAATTGATAGGATCAGCAGCTACATCGAATTGGACCTTGAAGCTCAATTGCATTAACCCTATTCAATTTGACAAATTGTTCACATAAAAAATTAACTCAAAATCTGATCACGCCCTTGTTACAATTGCTTATAGTTTCAGATGGATCAAGGACGGAGTCGAATGGTTTGGTGCCAATGTTGCAATCGGCTAATCAACAGATCAGAAGTGATAAGACATGCAATGAACACGGTCCAGAGCAGAGACGCATCGCCATCAGTCGTAGACCAACAAGAAAAGTTAACTCTTCACCCTCCGAAAGGAGCACACCCTCCCATTAGCATTTAAAGACACCAGGAAAATGGTAGAAGAATACCTTTGCCCTGTAATTCCCTATGCAGGTGAAAATGCGAATTTGTTTGAATGCCCTAAATGCAAATCGAAGAAAACGAAGGATAAAACAGTTTCTTACCTTCCCATTGTCCCACGATTACAGAGGATGTACAGCGTTAAAGCTGTAGCTGCACTATTACAAGGCAGCTCGTCAGAAATAAACGACATAAAATTGTCCAAAGGATACAAGGAGATGATAAATAATCAATTTGGGGGGGGAGGACAGGAGTATTGTACTGGGCTATTCCACCGATGGAGTATGCCGTTTCGATCACCTGAAGACAACTCATTCTGTGAATGTCCAAGCAATGAAATTGTACAACCTACCCCCAACACTTTTTGAGAGAAAACTGAGCTTCTCCCACTAATTGGTCTCAACGAAGGTAAATATATTGTTCTTACATCAATCTGTTAATATGTTACATCCCCTCCCCCCCCCCCCTGTAGAAATGCTCAGATACATGGAGTCAGGTTCAGATTTTAAAGAGTTTTTCTCGATGTGAGGGGCTCCCTTCGAGAAAACAATTTTGGAGTATTCACCACACTCCATCAACACGCGTGCACTACACACAAACGAAAACTGCACAGAATAACATACACTTTCTAGTGTAAGCTGAGCGGTTTTCAAATAGTTTCTGCTGTAGAAGTTTGAAATGTCCTACGACAGAACGTCAGGGGAACGAAGGATTATACTATGCTATTTCAATCTACGAGGTGTTGACAGTCATTGCATCAAGAGACCCTTATACACCATAATCAAGATGATGCCATCAGAATGTAAGAGGGCTATACACTTTTCCGGGGGGAAATTGTTCTAATTGTACATATTGTTAACTTATTCTAAGTTGCTTTTTATCAACAGGTCCTCACACACCGAAATGCATGAACAACTATCTCGACATACCAGTTGACGAATTGCTCTCCATTGATTCTGGAATCAGAACATACGATGCCTCCCAGGATGAGGTCTTTAGCATGAAGGTTGCAATTTTAGCATATGTTTGCGACTTTCCTGGCAAGACGAAACTTGTCCTAATGAAAGGAGCTGGAGGGGAGAGTGTCTGTGACTGCTGTAAAATAACTGGTGAGTGTTGACACATAGCATGAAGTTTGTTACTCGGGACCACGTGGACCCCCGAGAAATTGTAGGGGCCGGAGAACTGATGTATTGCAGTTGCATGCTCCCCCCAGAAACAGAGTTCTTCCTAATTGTATGTCCCAGATTATTGTATGGTTCTATTGAGATCTATGACAACTAAATACATCAGAAAAATGGGCACATGAGAGTCGAAGCCTCTATAGGTCACTTTTGTCATGATGGGAAGGGGGCAAAACACTTACCCCCACAGTGCCAATGGGCAAAAATCTTCATCACAAATCATATTTTGGTAAAACGCATGGAAGAGGGCATTTGTCTGCTTACGCCCTTACCCCAGCCTAACACATCAAGCTACGATTCTAATAAAATGTGTCTCCGGAATAACCTGCACAGTAAATGAGTGATGCAGAGAAATAATTCTACAATGGAAGCAAGGTTAATTAGTATTTTAGGAAAAAAACAGCTGGTGATTGCAAGAACACTCTGCGATCATTACATTTTAAAATACATCCATATCAGAGGCAAAATGAAATGGCCAGGGGCCATTGTGCGCACCGTATAGATATTTGGTGGTTTGGAATTCATCCAGGTTAAGAAACATTCTACATGTATAGTATATAGGTCAAACCAAAGTCGGTATGACATGTGATGTATCGTTGCTTGGAGTAAGTACCATAAGAATAATATCATCAAAAACAAGTCACTAATAAACGAGATATTGCACTTTTTACCTATTTTAGTTGTGGCCTCCTGGTGGCCAAGTTGAGTACCAGATCAGATCAAATTTCAGTGTCCCAGGTTACATGACGGAGAGACTCATGTGTACCAAATTTCAAGTTCATAGCTTTAGTGGTTAAGAAACCTGCAATAGTTACACTCAAACGACCAATTTACGCCATTTGACCTCAGTTACCTTGAAAAGCAGGTCAAATCAAAAACTTATATAATGTGTGATGTATCCTTGCTAGGAGAACCTACCATAAAAATGTTATTGAAAACGAATCATTAATAAGCGAGATATCACACTTTCTAGGTTTTCACTTTTGGCCCTCTGGTGGCCAAGTTGAGAATCAGACCGGACTGAAATTCAGGGTCAGAGCCAGCTGACCTAGGGGGTCCTTTGTACAAAGTCTCAAGTTCATAGCCTTTGGGGTTAACAAACGTGCCACAGTTACGCTCAAATGGCCAATTTACGCCATTTGACCTCTGTGACCTTGACAAGTACGTCAAATCAAAAACCCGTATCATATGTGATGTATCCTTGCTAAGAGTATCTACCATAAATTTTTTACCAGAAACTAATCAGTAATAAGCGAGATATGGCACTATTCAAATTTTTGGTTTTGGCCCCCTGGTGGCCAAGTTAAGTATCAAACCGGACTGAAAATCAGTGTCACAGGTCATCTGACCTAGGGGGTCATGTGTACCAACTTTAAAGTTCATAGCTTTATTGGTTAAGAAACGTGCCATAGTTACACACAAACGGCCAATTCACACCATTTGACCTCTGTGACCCTGGAAATAAGGTCAAATCAAAAACCGTAGGATATGTGATGTATCCTTGCTCTGAGTACCAAAAAAATAAAAATAAAATTGAAAACAAGTCACTATTAAGCGAGATATTGCACTTTTTACTTTTTTCCTTTTCAAGGTCACAGAGGTCAAATGGTGTAAATTGGCCGTTAGGATGTAACGATGGCACGTTTCTAAACTGCAATGACTATTGATACCAAATTTGGTACACATTTACCCCTTAGTCAGGTGATCTCAGGGACCGAAGTTTGGTCCAATATGATACACCACTTGACCACCAGGGGGCAAAATCCAAAAACCTTAAAAATGTAATTATTCCTTAACTTCTTGCCCGATTGCCACCAATTTGATATCATGGGTACATCTTACCACCATACAGTATATGTCACACAGGTTTTTAATTTGACCTTCTTGTCAAGGTCACAGAGGTCAAATGGCGTAAATTGGCCGTCAGGCCGTAATTATGGCACGTTTCTTAACTGCAATGACTATTGATCACAAATTAAGTACACATGTACCCCTTGGTCAGGTGATCTCAGGTACTGAAGTTTGGTGCGATCTGATTTGCCGTTTGGCCTCCAGGGAGGGGGCCAAATCCTAAATTCTTCAAAATGCCATTATTCCTAGTAATGACTTGCCCGATTGGCACCAATTCTATATCATAGGTACATCTAATTCTAACAACCATTCAATGTGTCACCCGGGTCTTCTTTGATTTGACCTACTTTTCAAGGTCACAGAGGTCGAATGTACTGTAAATTTTCCATTTTGGGGAAATTGTAATTGCTTGGACCTACATCAAACCTAACACTACATGACACAATACCATGCTCTTTATCCATCTTTCCTCCACATGAGGTGAGCACAATGGCCCTGGCCATTTCATTTTAGTTTTGGCCCCCTGCTGGCCAAATCGAGAATCAGATCAGACCGAAATTCGGTGTCAGAGGTTATATGATGTAGGGAGTCATGTGTACCAAATTTCAAGTTCATAGCTTTATTGGTAAAGAAACGTGCCACAGTTACGCTCAAATGGCCAATTTACGCCATTTGACCTCTGTGACCTTGACAAGTAGGTCAAATCAAAAACCCGTATCATATTTGATGTATCCTTGCTAAGAGTATCTACCATAAAATGTTTACAAAAAAATTAATCAGTAATAAGTGAGATATCACACTATTTATGTTTTCAGTTTTGGCCCCCTAATGGCCGAGTCAAGAATCAGACCGGACTGAAATTCAATGTCAAAGGTCATCTGACCTAGGGGGTCATGCAAACAAAGTTTTGAGTCCATAGCCTCAGGGGTTCAGAAACGTGCCACTGTTTTAGAAATAGGATATGACGGACGACGACGACGACGAAGGACACTGCGGTGTTGTATAGACTCCCCAACGGTGAGCCAAAAAGCATTTTGAAACAATTATGATAGAAATCTCATTTCGAATTTTATAGCATGGTTTTACACATCTGTCGCGGCTTGAGAACAAGTCATCTATAATCCTTTTGGGCATTTGAATAAGCACCGCGGCCGGCCAAAGTTAAAACAAGATTTTATGATTTTGCATCTGGTTGCACGCATCGATATGCATCCAAGGTAACTAATTCATGAATAGGTGCACCTAAATTATGAACCGTGTTATATAACTGCCTATACTTTAAGCCTATTGATTATATTGACATTGTTTCAGGCACATACCAGAAGAGTATTTCCAAAATGGTAAAACATGCAGAGAACCGGCGATTTCTTCCACTAGATCACCCCCTACGTCAAGAAACAGAAGGCTTTTCGGGCCGAAAGACTGAAACCAGAGCGGCCCCTCAGAACAGAACAAAAATGGAGCAACTGGTATATGGCAAAGTGGCGGCGAGTTTGACAACGAAGAGTCACAAGGAAACGCTAATAAAAGAAACAGGAAAGTTTGGTGCTGAGAGTCTTTACCGGCTTAAGGATTATGACCCCCATCAAGCAGTGATTGATATGATGCATACCACACAGGTAGGTCAGCACTGCTCATGCGATGATGAATGAAAAGCCTTTCGTTTCATTTCGTCTCATCATGTCGATAACTCAATTTGCATATGGCCTGTCATCTGTTATTTTTCGAAGTAATCCCTCTGAAAATCCTTGAGAATTCATGATCATACCATTATCAACAGGTATCAGGTCTCTTTCTTTATTCCAGCGAGTGTGTGAACACATTCATAGTATCATCAATGGACACAGAGATTCAACCAGTGTCCGAGCAACGGAAATTCTTCTTGATAGAACAACAGATAATACAGAAGATTGTAAGTGGCCTGTTTGGTCTAAAATGAGCTACCAAATCATCCTGAACCTCATTGTGTTAAAGCCCATTTACTGTATAGCATTATTAGATTCAATATTAATATAATGAAAAAGACATTGGTGGCCAAGTTGCTACGGAACAAGTTTACTATTACTAGATACCAAATCCCATGGAAACTCGAATTATCTGGTTATGAGGGCCTGTGACATAATATTAATCGTTTAATCTCTTGAGAGTGAATTATGTACACTACTGATAGTGTATATAGGAAAGGAAATGCATGTATATCAGAATCTTTCGTATCCCAGAATTTTAGATGTGCATGGTATCTGATTTTTGGAGTGAAGCGACGTTGGCCTCGTGATGGTCTTGAAATGCTTTCTGGTGCATGCAAAATGTTGATGACATGTATGATGCAATACTACCAGTATACAGGGTGGCCCAGAAAAAAAACGCAAACGGATACTTCCACTACAAAGGGGTTAAATCTATTGATACCACTGGATGGGTAATCTTTCTAGAAGAAGAATGATACCAAGATCGACGACGGATACTTCCACTACAAAGGGGTTAAATCTATTGATACCACTGGATGGGTAATCTTTCTAGAAGAAGAATGATACCAAGATCGACCGGTTAAAAACATCTCGGTGGTGTGCTGAGGCCTGAACATGCTTGCACGACCTTTACTCAATTACAAATGGTCGCTAGGAACCTTGTCGACATCTCATATCAGTATTATTACCTTACATTTAATCCACCTACTTACTAAGTTCAATTCACCGGAACAGTTCGATTTTTCACGAATGAAGCCTGTCTGTGCTTCACAAAATAGGCTCTAAAACAAAACCTACTGAACCAAAGCGAGCAAACTTGGTATCATTCTTCTTCTAGAAGGATTCCCTGTCCACTGGTATAGTTTTAACCCCCTGGTAGTGGAAGTATCTGGTTTCCTTTTTCCTGGACCACCCTGTATAGCCGGCAGTAATTCTCAGCCATAACCCAATGGTACCAAACTGATCAGGCACTGTCCGAGAACAAATTGTGGCGAGAGTGGGCGGGGGTCTTTGCTGACAAACGTATGTCGTCTGCATCAACTGGCTGGCAACAAACACCGGTGGAGTGTTTCCCAGTGGCGCCTGATGAATCAGAAGTCATGGAATGTGCAGCTATTCGCAACCAGTCCACTGCCAAAACCCATTTGTTCTCATCCTGGCTTGATAAATTCCCGTTTCAGATGTCACGACCACTGTAAATGACATAAAGATGTATTTTCAATGGTTAAGCCTATCATTGTGTTGTTATTTTCTCGCTAATTAAGTCACTTTTTTACCCCTTTCGGGAAACTCGAAAATATGAGTCAGACTCATAAAATTTAGGTAACCCTGAATATTTTTAAGTGTAACTTATTGATTTCAGCACAGCAATTGCCAGACCCTAAACGAGCAAAATTAGATCCCATCAATTGGCGTTTCTCGAAAGATGAAATGACAAGGCGGATGATCGAAGCAAGCTGGTCAAGGTTCCAATCGGTTTTGGATGGGCGCCGGGGTTACTGTTCAACAAGTTTAATGCCACATGAAGTCGCATGACTGGCATCAGGTAAACAGCACATTTTTAACATCTAAGAAAATAAAGGCGGATTACGCAAAAGTAAGTGCGAGGTAATATCGCCAAACTTAATTCATGTGTTGATATGTGGGGTTTTTTGTGGATAGACTGTATTTCCTGTGATTCTCGATTCTCGATTCGGGTCGTCGATACAAATGGATAGATAACGTGTTCTGCTAATAAAGGTGATGACGATGAGGGATTTTTACTGTTTCTGATACATTTATCATTCGTGCCAATAACGGCCAATAGGCTTTTCAATTATAGAATTTTCTGAAAAATGTACTCGTGCACTAGATTAATGTCAGCCCCGGCATTGTTTCTGAGAAAATGACTTCATGATTTTATGCTTTTATTTTCCTCAGATATACACGACCGGTATCATAAAGTGTTGCGTGCGGGGTATGTTGGGTGTGAAACAGAGGACGACCCTCTACCGGCTTTGTGATGTCCTTGAAAAGCTCAACTTAAGGTAAGACTTAAACTGGTGTCGTACTTATACTTATGTTACCACGTCGTTATGGGGAATCCAAATAAATATTTTCCACACTATAAGGACCTCTTCCCGGCTATGGGGATTAGAGGGGGTCCTCATAAGGAAATTGCTTCATAACGCAGAGAAATGGAAAGATCGATGGGGATCTTGAAAAAATTCGGGAGGCCCCATAACCAACAGACGGCGTTCCCGCATCGTTTTGTAAATACGGCTACAGTACCAAGGCGGCCTCTAACGGATTGACCTGATTTGTGCCACCTTTAACGTTTATCGGGAAAAAATAATTAACACTTGACCCCATTTCCGCCTGTATGCGGAATGTACATAATGTAGGCCAAATGACACTCGAGATAGACGTTCGCCTCTGGGTGACCTCAATTATCAATGCGTACATGGTGGTGTGTTGTTTTCTATTGAATTTTTTTGTTTTCTATTTCTATTGAATTGTTCACATTGTTTGTCTGGCACGATTGACCACAGCGATTTGATCGGATTACCGGCTGTCGGCAATGGAACATGCGGGTATGTTTCGGTCTTTCTACAACCTGGTAAAACTAGCTCTGAGCTACGTAATTCTTGAAGTAATAGCATTACACAATTTCATGTATATAAAGAGAAAATAAACCTATTATGATTCAGTCGATGTTCAAGTGCAAGTCGTTGTTAGTTGTATGCTCCAAACCGCGTGAGGGAACGCCCGTGGCCGACATTAGTCTCTCCGACCGGATTGATTGGATTCGACCGTGGTCTGGATCTGGGCGTGCGTGAAGTTGAAGTATGGCGGAGGCGGAGATATGAGCGATACTAAGCCAACGGAAGGTGGCTAAGGGTTCGATAACCAGAAACATTCATGCACTTGAGAAACTTGTCGACGGCCAATCAAGACCAGGCACCGTGGCTCAGTACATAGACGAAATCATTCGTAACCAAAATAAAGCTGTAGCGTTGTGCGAGCGATTGGTCGAGCTCAATCCAGATCATGCGGAGGACGTTGAATTGTGGCTCAACGTCGAATACGCCAGAATAGGCGATAATATCGCTGAGGCTGAGCAGTCAATAACTAGCGAGATGAGCTCGAGTGACACCGAAAGTAACGTTAGTGCTTCAACTACGCGTTCACGTAAATGCGGAGGCAGCAGTTCTTTCGGGGAGGGCGCCGGTAGCAGTTCGTTCAAGGAGGGCGCCAAGGCAAAGTTACGGCCTGTTCGTGAGACAACTGTTCGATTCGACAACTATCCCGATAAATACTATCTGGAAGATGAGAGAACTTCTTTCGACTACAATCGTATGGACCCTCTAGATGACTTTTGTGATTGAGACGATATGGCATTTCCTCCCAGTCAAGGGCCGACAGGGTAAGTCAAAGTCTATCAAAACCAGATCACAACCCCAGTCATAACCCCAAATCATGGTGCTTTGGCAAGTCATTACCTAAGCTATCTCTTCCAAACTTTGATGGTAACCCTATCAAGTGGACCGATTGGTATGGCATGTTCAATGCTATGGTTGACGACAGCCCAATGACCGACACTGAAAAGATAACTCACCTTCAGCATTCTTGCGTCGGTCGCGCCAAAGCAGAAATCAGTGGTTTTGGGTATAATTGAGCCTTGTATTATGAGGCTTTGTCAGGTCTCCAGGAAAGATTCGGCAAAAAACAATTTGTTGTCAGAGCGTATCTAGAGAAACTTCAGAAAGCGCCATCTATAGTTGAAGGTAACATGAGTACCATGCGAAACTTGGCATCATCGGTACGGGTAGTAGTTCTGACATTTGAAAATCTCGGCTACGACAGTGATTTACGCGCGGCGCGGTCAGTAATTGTGAGCTCGTGGTCAGCAAATTGTCCGACGCTATGAAATTCCGATGGGCGAGGCACATGGCATAAACCGGAATCGATCAGCCCAACTTATACGACATAGATGATTGGCTTCAAGACCAAGTGAAGGCCTATGAATTAGTCTCCTACAAGCCTAGTCACAAGTCAATGTCTGAATCTTCCAATATCTCTGTTTCAGAATCATCCAACAAGCCACTTTCAGCTCAAACCAGTGGTACTAGCTATACACCCACATCTACAAAATGTCCGCTAGGGGACGGTAGGCATATGGTCGCGGAATGTCCCAAGTTCCGTTCCTTGACAATTGGCAAGCGAGTTGAAATGGTCAAGCTGCACAAACTCTGTTTTGTGTGTCTAAAACGAGGTTGTTGGATTCGAAAATGTAGGGCAAACAGATGTGATGAGTGCAGGTTGAATCATCATAAATTGTTGCACCGAGAAGGTTCCCAATCCTCTGGAGCAGAACATGCACCTACGCCTCAACCAGTATTAGAAATTTCTAGCGTCACTATCGCCAGTAGAAAACCTATTTCTTTGCAGGTCATTCCCGTCAAGCTGTACGGTCCAGCAGGTGAAATTGAGGTCTGCGCTATACTGGATTATTGCAGCACGTGTACTCTATTGTCAAAGAGGTCTGCTGATCAGTTGCTTCTGTCAGGGGAACTGAGTGAATTAAAGCTCAGTGGTATAAATGGTCATGATGTGAAGCCTTCCCAGAAAGTAGATCTCAAACTTAGTGGTGTTCACGATACTAATGTATTTCATGAAATTTCAGGTGTCTGGATTGTTGATGATTTGAATATTCCCGCCACCAAGATTGACATGTCCATAGAAAGGAGACGATGGCCTCATTTGGTGTATCTGGATCTTCACTCTGTCACTCGGTTGTGGCGAACTACCTGTTTGGTACTGCGTTTCATTGGTAATTGCCGCAAGCGCAAAATTGACCGAGCGTCAGGTCCTATCACGGTTGATGAAAAGATCCAAGCAGAGCGTCATTTGGTCAAGTTGTCCCAGTCAGCTCTTTTTGCCAATGAGATTGCGAATCTGAGTGTGGGCAAGGCTGTATCCTCAAAGAGCAGTCTCAGAAATATGAGCCCATTTTTTGATTCTGATGGCCTGTTGCGGTCACGCGGTCGAATTGGTAAATCGACGTTGGCCTACAGTTCCAAGTATCCGATTATTCTGAGTTCCAAATCTAGGATCACGCGATTGATAGTCTTGAAGAATCACCGGCTTGTGTTCCATGAAGGCATTGATTACTTATGTAACCACTTGCGGCAGAATGGATTTTGGATCCTAAAGGCACGTTTCACTATCCGCCGAGTTCTCAGATCGTGTCAATATTGCCAAAGGCGTGACGCTAAGCCTAGGCCCCCATTAATGGCTGATTTACCGGAAATCAGACCTCTTGGTGGCACCCCAGTGTTCAGGGCGTGCGCAGTTGATTACTTTGGTCCAATCATAGTTACGCAATTCCGCAAATCGCTAAAGCGTTATGGTTGCTTGTTAGTGTGTTTAGCTACAAAGGCCATTCATATTGAGATAGCTCAAAGTTTGGAAGCCGATTCGTTTATTCTTGCACTTCGTCGTTTCATCGCCCGTAGAGGTCACCCAAAAATCATCTACTCCGACAACGGTACAAACTTCGTTGGTGCCGAGCGCGAACTGCGAAAATGTATTGAGCAATGGAATCAGTCCAGAATTTCCGACCAGCTCATCATCATCATCATCATATCCCGCAGCCATGCGGCCATTGGGGCGACCCTGTTTTATCTACGATTCGGGACCATATGGTTCTGTCTTCCGCGAGGCGGATCAGGTCACTGGTCTTCCTTCCGGTCCAGTCCTTCACATCGTCCATCCAAATTCTCTTTGGTCGGCCGCATCGTCAGTTCCCCTCTACTGTGCCCTGCAGGATGGTATTGGCTAGCGTTCCCTTGGCTCTGGTGACGTGGCCGAACCACCTCAGCTTTCTCTTCTTGGCAATGGTTAGGAGGCTATCATGGCGCCCGATGTACTGGATGACCAGCTCTCTTACTCGGATGTTGGTGGTGTGGGTGGTATAGTGTATGCCGAGCAGTCTCCTGTAACAGTTCATTTCAAACGCGTTGATCCGCTTCTCGATCTCGCTGTTCATGGTCCAGGATTCTGCCGCATACAAGAAGACTGAGATCACCAAGGATCTCAGAAGGTGGAGTTTTGACATCATTGCAATGTTTCTGTTGCGCCAAATTATCTTCAGTCTGGATAAGGCAGCTGCAGCTTTGGCTATGCGTGTCTTCACCTCCTTGACGGACGTACCGTCCTCTGTTTGTGTGGCTCCTAGATAGATGAACTCTGCCACTTGTTCCAGGTGGTAGTCTCTGAGGCACACGTCAATCGGTTCACCTCCGCTGGATGCCATTGTCTTTGTCTTCTCTAGGCTAATTTCCATGCCATATCTGCCACTGGTTTTGTCAACCTTCTGTGAGTGGTGGATTTGGTCACTTGCTGAGCCGTGTAGGAGATCGATGTCATCGGCGAACCTCAGATCGCTGATCGTTCGACCCGATATCGTCAAAGGTGACTCCAATTCGATGCGCGACTCTGCCATAATGTTCTCGAGGAAGATGTTGCACAGGGTTGGTGATAGGAGGCAACCTTGCCTTGCTCCTACCGAGGTGGGGAAGCACTCGCTGAAATCTTCTCCTACTCGAACCATGCTCCTCGCTGTTGCGTACAGTGCCTCTATGGACTTGATGATACCAGGGCTGATGTTGTACTTCCTCAGAACTGCCCATAAACCTTCCTGCCAGATACGATAGAAGCATTTCTTGTGGTCGATGAAGTTGTGGTTCACTGGTTTTCCAAGCTTCCTATGCTTCTCACACAGCACCCTGAGGTTGAATATTTGCTCTGTTGTGGACCTGCCTTTGTGGAAACCGGCTTGCTCCTCAGATAGGATGGCCTCTGCTTGTGGTCGCAGCTGGTTGAGGATGACCTTCAGGTGAATCTTGTTTGGATGGCTTATCAAGCTTATGGTCCTGTAGTTGTTACATTTCCGCAGGTTTCCCTTCTTGGGCAGAGGTACAACAATCGATGTTGTCCAGTCCTTGGGCCAGTTCCCTGTCTTGAACACATGGTTGCAGATTCTGGTGTATGCTTTTACCACTGACTCTCCTCCATTTGCGAGGAGTTCTGCGGGGATGTTGTCAAATCCTGGGGACTTGCCATGTTTGAGACTCTTCAGGGCAGCCTCCACTTCGGTCTCCAGGATATCAGGGTCCTCTTCAACCTGGTCCGCTGTCTGGTCCTTCAGCTCTAGGAGGACTTCTTGCTCAGCCGATATCTGATAGTTATACAGCTCGGAGCAGTACTCGTGCCATCTCTTTGCAATGGCTGGCTTCTCGGAGAGTAGGGTCCCATTGGCGTCTTCAATGCAACTTATCCGGCTCGTCTTCTGCTGGGTGAGCTCTTTTACAGTGTCGTACGCTACTTTAGTGTTGTTTGCCCTCAGACTAGACTCGATGCTGTCACATTTCTGTTGGATCCAGGTCTCCTTGGCCTTGCCTACTTCTTTTTTGACCTCCTTGTTGATTGCTCGGTAGGCCTCGCTCTCCTGGGGTGAGTTGAACCTGGTTTGTTTAAGTTTTCGTCTCTCATCACACTTTAGGAGGATGGAGTCTGTTATCCAGCTTTTCTGTTTCCTCTGACGTCTCTTCCCCAGGATCTTCTCGGCCGCCTCCCGCAAGTTCTCTTGCACTTGTTGCTTGAAGTCCTCGGGTTCCAACTGCATTGTCAGCAGCGGGGCATATCGGCCACCAATCTCGACTTGGAACTGATCAAGGATGTTGCTGTCCTTGAGCTTGTTGAGGTCATAGCACACTCTCGTACACTTCTTCTTCTCGATGTTTTTCAATCGGAGGGTCAGCGCCGTCATCACTAGGTCATGGTCGCTGCCAATGTCAGCCCCCGGGAAGGTCCTTGTTTTGGCGAGGTTGATGCTGCTGCGGAATCTGTTATCCACCATGATGTAGTCTATCAGGTTGTGGGTTTTGCCATTGGGGGAGTGCCAAGTTGCCTTGCGACTCTGCTTCCCTGCTTGGAACGTGTTGACGATCGTTAGCTCATGGAATTTAGCAAATTTCGAGAAGCCGTAAACCTCGGTCATTGGTGACGCCCAGTCCGTGTCTGCCAATCGTGCCTTTCCACTGATCGTATGCATGTGGACCAATCTTAGCGTTCCAGTCTCCCATAAGGAGATGGGTATCCTGCCTCGGGAGTCCTTGCCAGGTTGATGTAACTGCATCATAGAAGCTGTGTAACTGATCGTCAGTTGCATCCGTCGTTGGGGCATAGATCTGCATGACTGAGAGGTTAAAAGGTTTGGCACTCAGCCTGATGTAGATGACACGGTCCGAGATCGGTCTGAACTCCATCACTGAGCCTGCTGTATCTTTGTGGATCAGGAAGGCTGTCCCATTCGCATGTCTCTTGTCTTGTCCACTATGGTAGAGCTGGTTGCCTTCAGCTGTTCTTGACTCCCCAACTCCAGTGAGTCTTGCCTCAGCTATCCCTATGATGTTCCAGGTGTAGCGTTTTAGCTCATGTTCTAGCTGCTCGATCTTACTGTCAGCGTTGAGTGTTCTTACGTTCCACGTGCCTGCTATGAACGGTCTTCTTCTTAGTTTCATGACGTTTTCGCCAGTATCACACTTATCGCCACCACCCTGGCTAGTAGTGGTGTGCGCAGACGTTGTTAACCCGGGTCTCGTCCGATCCAGTTTGGTTACCTTTTTCGTCTTAGTTATGGTCGTTTCTTAGGCCAGATAATCCCTGGTGGTGCCCATCTCCTCTCCAGGAATTGCTAGATGGCCGTTGGCTTAATAAGCTCATCCGCCCTTAAGATGGATATGGTTTTTAGTTCCATCTGGGTGTCTAGCCACCCACCACACCAAAGTCAAGGTCGCCGATGGCCCGACCCTGCGCAGGTTGCACCGGTCTACAGGTTTACCAGTGGCAGGCCATTGACCTGGCCCGACCTGACACCTGGCAGCAAAATGTTGATTGGCATTTTAACCCCCCTAGTGCGCCTCACTTCAATGGTTTAGCTGAACGACTTGTTAAGTCGTCAAAACGCGTGATCAAAGCAATTATGCAAGGCCAAATGCTCACTGATGAAGTTCTGCTCACCGTGGCTGCAGAAGCAGAATTCCTGTTGAATAACCGTCCATTGACTTCCGTTAGTGATGATGTCGATGACCTGGAGGCTCTTACACCCAACCACTTTCTGCTAGGACATGCTTGTGAAAATCTCCCCCTGGTGTTTTTTACGATAAAGAAATTTCTAGTAGGCGACGTTGGCGCCAGGCCCAAGCTTTGACCGATAAACTTTGGGAAAGATGGTACCGGGATTACTTGCATACCCTAATGAATAGGGAAAAATGGTCTACGTCCCTTAGGAACCTTAAAATTGATGATCTGGTCTTGATTTGTGACTTTGACCGCCCTCGCGGTAGTTGGCTTTTGCCGGCTCTGACGGTGTAGTCAAAGTCGCCGAGGTCAAAACAAAAGTTGGCCACCTAAAACGGCCAATTGCCAAATTGTTATTAATGGACAGTGATTGAAACATTGTGATTAGCGTTACTAGTATCGTTAACGGAATACAGGAACGAACATGCGTGAAAAACTGAACATTCGTGACATTTCCATTTGTATATTTTCAGGACTTTAGCTTATTTTCAGTTCCACCGCCTTGCTGAATGAAACAAATCTGCATGTTTCGTGGGCCGGCTATGTCGGCAATGGAACATGCAGGTATGTTTCGGTCTTTCTACAGCCTGGTAAAACTAGCTCTGAGCTATGTAATTCTTGAAGTAATAGCATTACACAATTTCATGTATATAAAGAGAAAATAAACCTATTATAATTCAGTCGATGTTCAAGTGCGAGTCGTTGTTAGTTGTATGCTCCAAACCGCGTGAGGGAACACCCGTGGCCGACACCGGCCGCTGACCAGACCAGTCCCGGTGTGATAGAAGGTAATGCCTCCCACCATTTGATGCCCCCCTGTATTGTTTGTAGTCACGGGATTAAAGTTCTTGGTTCTCTACACTCAATTGAATTGTGCCGCTTAATCCGTAAATATATTGTTGGGGGGGGGGGGGGATCCTATATCGGGGAGGGGGGCATTAGATTCTATGACAACGGCTTATAATTTCTTCAAGGTCCCGGTGATTATTTCGGTACTATTATCATGGATGAAGTGCATCTACTCGTTGGGGTGCTGGCTTAAAGTTAAGGTAGGAAATGTCCCCCTGGAAAAAAGCGTGGGGCATTTTCGGTGCTAGGCCTACTTATTTCTGACGGGCCATGATCAATACATCTGTAACTCAGATATTCTGAGCATGGCTTTCAATATGTAAAATCCTTTTTTCCACCCAAGGACATTCTTGTCTAGGATATATAGGACTATTTCAAACGTCTGCCTATCAAATTGCAGTTCCGAAGGAATGGGGAGTAGGCCTAATAAATTTTATTCTGATTATGTGGCAATTTTTTCATGACGGTTTCAGTGAGTTGCCTATCCTCTGACGACAATGAACTATCGAACTTCGTAGTTCCTCCCCCACCCCCCCCCCCCCCCCCGAGATGTCATGCTTATGAAGTGGTCGTTTTGTTCACGTCTCCCTGACACCCTCGGAGTGTAGTGAACCATTCAGTGGCGACCTTCAAAAGCGGTAGGCCTTATAAAACGATTACCTTCTAGAGATACGTATGTGTTCTGATATTTTACTGGCACACGTCGTTAGGCATATTAGGGGGAACCCTAATAAACTTTTTCCTCATTATGATGACCTCTTCCCGGTTGTGGGGATTAGGGCAGGTCTCCACAACGAAGTTGCTTCGTGACGCGGAGAAATGGGAGCTCGATGGAAGTCTCCACCATTATCCGATTGCGCCGATGATCTCACCTTAGAGTACTTAGTAACCTTGAGCAAGATCTCATAAATAGCCGACATCGATTGCTTATCTCATTTAAGTTACTTCTTCATACTGGCTGGGATTAGGCCTAGGCCTACTGCAACCTAGACTCCCTGGGCAGCCATCCGTGTCAACCTAACCTGGTCTCCTTAAAAGGCCGTATCACTACGTCCGTAGTGTAACTGCAACCAATTCATAAGATAATTTTTGGTTCTCAATCTTCTGTCAATATTTATTATGTTTCAGTTTCAAATGACTGCAAAATAGCAATGTTGATAATCAATTTTCAACATCGTTCTTTCAAGGCAGCCAACATAAAATTACAGAGACCAGGTCTCACTAAAGTAGGCAACAACGAGCAATCTCCTGCTGGGGGATTGTGATACCTCAGAATTTGCAATCTTTACTCATAGACTGTTGAATTCTGGGGGACCTACATGATTGTACGTAGGGCAAAGGCTCTTCTTACCAACCTGCTGATCGATGAGAGTAACGGACTTAAAGCTGACATTCATGCATAAAACCCCAAGCTGTCAAGTTAGAAAACACAAACGCCCTACAACCAAACGTCCCAACTCCACTTGAAACATGATAGACACCCAGTGACAGGTCTCACTTTACTGCACAAACAACAAGTTCATTGGCGTGACAGGTCACAGTAGGCAAACAGGCGAAAAGAAAAATATTATTATATTTCTCGAGCGGGTTCGAACTCGAGAACTTCAGCCCTTGATCCCTACCGTCTTACCCACTGTGCCATGAAGCAGTTGTTGAATATCTACATATTTTTTAGTCTCTTTGTTTTCGCGTAAAAGCTTGACAGACGGGTGGTTTTTGCCATCGGTACCATTTTCAGTTTCGAAGTGGCCTTGTGAACTGCCCATTGACAAAGTAAAACAATTAGATTCATAAACGGCAGATAACAAGACAACCTGCGAATATGTATTATAGGAGCACGCGCCTGTTTTTTTCTCAAGTTTTTAAGATGCAAAACATTTTCCCGCTTTGCTTTTTTGGTGAAAATTACAGGTCCAAACCTCCAATTTAAAACTAAGATGACATATTCGTAAAATATTTACAGTGAAGACTCTACACTGTATTTAGCCGGTGTTGGTGCATCTATTTCACATAGGCCCATTACACAGAATATAGGCCTTTAGTACAGGCGCCCTTCAACCGTCTCATTAGCGTCTCCACAGTATTCTTCGCTACAGAATGATGTCCTGGTGGGCGTCATAAGTTTAAATAAATATATAATTTGGCTAAATGTTCCTGATCGGCGATCTGATTGCCTTGTAATGTGTACTCCCATCACGCCCCCTCACTTATTTGACCATCCCCAGCGAATAATCATGGAGAGTTATGGGTACAGCTAACACAATCCCCACACTTGCCACACCCCGCACGCATACGTGACATAGATTTGCCCCCTTACCCATGGTTTTTAATTGCAACAAGCCTTCCCGGCCCTGAACCACGTGACCTAAAAGGCACCCGCCTTGTTTTTGTGTTATCAACTACCTATACTAATAGGGAATTCAGCTGAATGTCTACCATATTATCGGGAACTCATCCCCAATACGAACACTGAGAAACGTACCAAAGGATTTAGAACCAGGAGCACGATAGGCCAATTCATATTATCGTTTGAGAAAAAAGGCCTGTGTCTGAAGAACAATTTGTTTCTTGGGAGGGTAATGAGGACTCAACACTAAACTTGGCCAAGGACACTAAACTTGGCCAAGGGGCATCATTTTAAGTTGATAAAATCACCTCTCCACACAAGCCTTGCTCTCCATGTGCTCATTTAAAGTCCTTGCAGAAAAACAGAGATATGGGAAAAACAGTCCAATGACATATTTTGTCACAAATCCAAACTTTATTTTTTTCCAATTTGTAATACAGAATTATAATAATCAATACTGCTACTTGTACTATAAGCGCAGATCTACAATTTTAGGAAGTTCATGTGGTACCTACTTTTTTCCTGCATTATCTTGCTTACACAGCAAACAATTGTAGAACAAAATAAGTCAGTAAAAAAGTTGCAGCAAACAGATCAACTTTTAAGACGCACTACAATTATACAAGAAATTAATATGCAATAATGCCTTTTTGTGTGATTGGTGTCAGTCACTGCATGTGCCTGACAAATTCAGTATACAATGTGGCATGAAAATGATATATACAAGTAATGCAAAGCTAGATGATTTTTCTGTCCAGTATCAAGGGTGATTTTGCAAAGTTTCACTTTTAACCTTTGGCCCCCTGGTGGCCAAACCGTGAATCAGAGCGGACTGAAACGTCATCTCCAAGGTGACTGTAAAGTCAGTCACTATAATTAATAATTTCCATAAATCATGTGCTGCCACCTAAGGTTAAGGTCAAGAAGTAACACATGTCCTGAGACAAGAAACTGGTTTTTCCCAAAGCAGCCCTAGTTGGGCCCTCTGCGAATTCACCCTTTTTTGATGTAAGAAATAGCTGATTCAGTGGGATCAAAGGAGGTAATTTATAGACCTTGTTGTATAGTTCCCCTTGAGTATATTTCCCATGTTTTTGAGTGATCTTAGTTAGGAGTAATTCCTTCTTAAAAACTTGTCAATCAAACCCCGTTTTCTACTGTGGCTTCCATATTGGATTTACCCCTCTTCTGGGGTTTACCGTGTTTGTAGCTGCCTTTCTTGATGTAGGCCTATTATCTTAGCATTTTCAGTCATTGCCAAAATACAGGCAGATACTTGATAAACCTGTCTTACGGTGATTCACCACCACCTTTGTGGGTGTTTTTATTAGATTGTAGATAATTTCATGCATGAGTGAGCTCAATGCATTGCCTAGCTGGCCGTACACTGCTGACACCTTTTTAGTTGAACCTGTACTAACTGTATTCATGTTAGGCTGAATTCTGATTATTTCTTCAAGTCAAAACTAAGTGTGTTTTTGATCATGTTATTAATTTTGTTGTTTAGAAATCTGTTTGAATATTCGATTCCGTTATATTTTGTAGATTTTACGAAGCCGAGTGCAGTGCGAGAATAAATCATCATTAACCCTTTCGCTGCGGATGTACGCATTTTTGCGACCAAAAAAAATTTCCGATCTGTGCGGATGTACGCAGAACTGCGACTTGGGAGAGACCTGAATCAGACGATGTTTTCAATAGCAAATTAGTACAGGAACTTGTCGTTAGGTGTCCTGCCATGTTGTTTACCGCTAGAACTTCCGATTTCTAGGTGAAAACTTCGGTGTTTTTATTCAAAGTTTAGGCGATATTTTGAGTCCAAAGTTTTGTAAACAAATCTAAATGCCTCAGTCACGTGTTCGACGAACTGCAGAATCAAAAATTGATGAAATAGTGAATTCGAGGCGTTAGAAGACGAGTCTGTTTAGTGATTATGATTCTGAACATAATGCCGATGTACACAGCGTGCATGGGGATTGAAAGTGTGCATGATTCAGGGTCCGAGGGGGATGATAGTGATAGCCTGGGTCAAGATGAAAAATGGTGTTTTTCTCCTCGTTGATTAATACTAATTAGCGTTATTTAGTTAATTAACATAATTTCAGGTGATTGACAAATGCATAATTTGAAAGTCCATGCTGTCCCCAACAACCTTTTCCAATAGTCCAAAGCTCTATCTCTTCTCCTTCAGGCTGTATATTGGCCTCAAAGTTACCTATGTTAAAATTGGCTTTTACAGTATTTTGGGGGCAGCAAGGAATCAATATTGAAATAATTTTGAGCGGCGCAGCGAAAGGGTTAAGAAAAGATACGCCTTGCCGCTTCCGTCAATTCCAATTGCTCGCTGTATCAGCCTTAGATTACGGTGTTCCTGACAGTAAAATCTCTCAGCCTTCTAAGCAGGACGCCATCGAGACCCGTTTCGCTGCCAAAAAGGTCTTCAATCATCGACCCCCTAACGAAGCCAGGGGACAAGGGCTGCAAAAGCCTATATTACGCGACTCCCTAATGAAGCTAGGGAACCAGAAGAGTACGAAATAGCCTACTCCACGACCGTTTGAAAACATTTCTCACGTTCGATAATCAAGAGGAATTGAAAGTGAAAGTAACTGTTGAAGAACGTCAAAAACTTACAACATCAAGAACATTCTCAATCTTTGGAAGAGACTCACTTGTGAAACAAGAACATTGAACTCTGTTTCTCTACGAACTCTTGAACTTAATATTCATCACTTTCCCTTTTTCTTTTCAGAGTAATTTAAGCACTGACATTGTTGTTCTTTATATTTATCATGGAAGGCAGGTATTAGTTAGGTAAACCTAGGAACCGTTTTTTGATTGGTTGCTTATGTTTTTCCCTAAAAGTGGTACTTTTTTCATTGTTGTTGCTTCGTGAACTTGACCATAGGTGGCACCTTTTCTTTTCTCAAAAATGTGGGGTAACAATAATGACTGTCTCTCACACAGGTCTCATAGTTCGATTAGTTCTGACAGGTCGAACCTCCTCTTGGCAAGGACCGAAGTCGCTGCTGAAGCAGCCGTGTTGAGGGCTAGGATGCGGTACCACGAAGAGGAAACCAGACTTCGAGTGGAGTTGGAGAGGGTACAGATCCAGCAACAGCTGGAGGCTGCAGAAGCCCGACTTAAGGTGATAGACGCTGCCAATTTGGAGAAAGATGTCGAAGATGAACCCGCTGGTGAGAGAATGCAACTGGCACCAAACGGGAAGGATGATTTTTTGGACCGGTATCTGAATGCCAGGGACACAGCCGCCTTCACAGAAATACTGGAGGCCGAAGCTACCAACATGATGGGTCCGGTGAGTATGACTGTGCATGATAATTTTCAGATACTACCACCTGAAACTCAGGTAAAAACTGTGGTGCCTAGTACCCAAGCCCAAACGAGAGAAAAGACCTTGGCTAATCAAGAAGTTGGGACTACTGTCCCTCCAGACGGATTAGGTGAGAAGCCACAGGCGCAGAACTCACCCCATCAATCACAGAGTCAGCGTCCTCCTTCTGATGAGAATGCAACTACCCAGAATCCATGGTGTACTTGTAAGTTGCTTATTTCTTCAAATAGTTCCCCTCGAGCTCTTGATGCTAGCCAGCAACTGGTTGCTTGCATGACCACTCTGGTTGACCAACTGAATCTGAGTAGGCTGCCACCACCAGAACCCGGAACTTTCAGTGGGGACCCCCTAGCATTTCCAAGCTGGAAAGGAGCCTTTGAGACCTTGATAGAATCTAAGAGAATTCCAGCCACGGAACGTCTCCACTACATGAGGAGGTACCTATCTGGTCCTGCAAGAGAGTGTGTAGAAGGATTTCTATACCTAAACACCGAGACAGCATATCATGATGCCAAGGCCCTACTAGAGAAGCGTTATGGGGACCCATTCACAGTTACCAATGCCTTTAGAAACAAGCTGGAAGCTTGGAATAAGATTCCACCGCGGGATGGAGCAGCTCTTAGAAAATTTTTCGATTTTCTAAAACAGTGTCTGACTGCAATGAAGTCAATTAACACTTTAGGGGTTCTCAATGATGAAAGGGAGAACAAGAAGGTCCTAGCAAAATTGCCTGACTGGATGATCACTAGATGGGGTCGCACAGTAGCTGAATGGAGACAGAATGTAGGTAGGTTCCCCACTTTCAAAGCCTTCTCCATGTTTGTGGAGAGGGAGGCTGACATAGCTTGTGATCCGGTTATATCACTGCAGGCAATCAGAAATGGCCAAGAGGATAAGAGAACCAACCAACCATGCACATCAAAGGACAAAGGTCGTCCCCAATCATCGAATTCATTCGCCACTGAAATGGGCAGCCAGGACTGGAAGCAGCGTAAATGTCTCCTTTGCAAAGGGAACCATAGCTTGGACTTCTGCCACTCGTTCCTTTCAAAAACCCTTGATGACAAGAAGAAGTTCGCATGGGAGAAGAAGCTTTGTTTTGGGTGCCTCAAACCCGGGCACCGCTCTAAGAACTGCCGTCACCGACTGAAATGCAAAGAATGTTCGAAGATGCATCCAACTGCTCTACATGGCGACAAGAGACAACCCAATCCGGCTTCAGACACTGGTCTTTCACGAGAAAGAAAAGATGATGACATGCCTAAGAAGGCAGATTGTAAATGTACAAGCACAGACACAGAGTACAGCGCTATGATAGTCCCTGTATGGATTGCTCATAAGGATGAGCCATTGAGGGAGCAGTTAGTTTACGCTATGTTAGATTCTCAGTCGGATACCACTTTTATCCTGGAGAAAACAAGGCGAGAGTTGGGACTAGAGGGCACTGAAACCAAGTTGCTCTTATCTACCATGACGGCTGCTGATCAACTTGTTCCAACCACAAAGGTAAGAGGCTTAGTAGTTCGAGGGATGGAGTCACACCTCCACATTAATCTACCCCCTGTCTTCTCCAGAGACATTATGCCAGCAAGTCGTTGTCACATCCCTACACCTGAGACAGCCCTGAAGTGGCCTCACCTGCAAGACTTGGCAGGTAAGTTACACCCTCTCCAGAATTGTGATGTCAGACTATTGATAGGTTACAATTGCTCCCAGGCATTGTTACCAAGGGAAGTGGTAAGTAGCCCTGATGGTGAGAAGCCATTTGCACAACGTACAGATTTAGGTTGGAGCATTATAGGGCCAGGACAAATCAATGAAGATTTGAGTGACAACATGGGCACAAGCCATAGAGTGGTCACCTGCGAGGTCCCCCAGTCACTTAAACTAAAAACAGGTCGGGCGAGGGATCAAGTTGCAATAAGTCTTCCGATGTCCACAAAAGAAGTGTTCACCCCCTCATCCGTGACCAGAATGATGGAGTTGGATTTTTCAGAGATCCGTACAAGTCAAGACGGAGACATTGATTTCCTCTCACAAGATGACAGACAGTTCATGAATATACTGCGTGAAGGCGTAGTCATGGGCAAAGATGGGCACTATGAGATGCCTCTTCCATTCAAGGGAATGGAGCCGATTCTGCCTGACAACAAGCCAATGGCTCTAAAGCGTTTGAACCACTTGAAGTCTCGTTTTAAGCGAGATCACAACTACTGGATTCAGTACAAGGATTACATGAGCAATGTAATTAAAAATGAAGTTGCAGAGATGGTACCAGATGAAGAAATCGACGAGAAGGGGAAGGAGTGGTATATACCTCACTTTGGGGTTTATCACCCGAAGAAACCTAAAAAGATCAGGGTAGTCTATGACTGCAGCGCCAAGTATGATGGGACCTCTCTAAACTCACACCTGTTAAATGGACCAGATTTAACCAACACATTAGTTGGAGTGCTCTGCCGATTTCGCCAAGAATCAATAGCCTTCATGTGCGACATTGAGGCAATGTTTCATCAATTCCATGTCGCTCCACAGCACAGGAACTATCTTCGATTCCTCTGGTGGGAAGATGGCAATTTCGATACGGAACCAAAGATCTACCGAATGAAGGTTCATCTGTTTGGGGCAGCATCGTCACCCGGATGCGCCAATCTTGGGCTCAAGCAAGCCGCCATGGATAATAAGCACGAGTTTGGTACTGAAGCAGCAGATTTCATCTGCCATGGATTTTATGTAGATGATGGTCTTAAGTCGGTACCAACTATACAAGAGGCTCTGCAGCTGATCAAGGGCAGTAAGGGAATATGCGCGAAAGGTGGCCTTAGACTACACAAGTTTCTGTCCAACTCGAAGAAAGTTATTGCCAGCATCCCTGTCGAAGATCAAGCAACCGGCATAAAAGTTCTCAACCTGAGTCATGATGTTTTACCTATTGAAAGAGCCCTGGGTGTACACTGGTGCATCGAATCAGACACCTTCATGTTTCGGATCACTCTCAAGGACAAACCCTTGACACGACGAGGAGTTCTTTCCACGGTTAGTTCGATTTATGATCCGCTTGGGTTCGTTGCCCCACTGGTCTTAGTTGGAAAAACAATTCTGCAAGAGATGTGCAAGAATCAGCCAGACTGGGATGATCCCTTGCCAGATGATCTCAAGGGCCGATGGGAGCAGTGGCGATCTAGTCTACCCCTTCCCACAAGTGCACCATTTTTCAGATGCCAGCACTACAGGGTATGGGCAGTGTTCATACATTCGCCACGTAAATCAAGCTGGGAAAGTTCATTGCGCCTTTCTGATGGGTAAAGCCCGAGTAGCCCCTCTCAAGATGGTGACCATACCAAGGCTTGAGCTGACTGCTGCCTTAGTGTCTGTGAAGGTAAGCAGCTTGTTGCACACGGAGTTGGAGCTAAAAGATTATGAAGATATCTATTGGACAGACAGCAAGGTGGTCCTTGGTTACATCAGTAACGATGCACAGAAATTTTATGTCTTTGTAGCCAACAGGGTCCAACAGATAAGGGACAAGACAGCTCCATTACAGTGGCATCATGTGAGAACAGGAGATAACCCGGCTGATGAAGCATCACGTGGTTTGAGTGCTGAAGCCCTCATCTCAAGCTCCAAGTGGATTTCAGGTCCAGATTTCCTATGGAATGAAGCATTGTCGATGCTAGAAGACGTCAGAGAAGAAGTGTCACTAGTGAATGACCCTGAGATAAAGAAAGCCCAAGTCATGTTAACGAAAGCTGACAACACATCGCTGCTAAGTAGGCTAGAGTTGTTCTCAGATTGGCACCGTGCCAAGAGAGCTGTCGCAATCTGTGTCAGGTATGTCAGGATCCTCAAAGAGAAATCAAAAGGAAAAGGCATTGATTTCAAGATCATCGGACCAGATGAACTAGATGAAGCAGAGGAGAAAATACTTAAATGGGTGCAAGAGGACCTACTCACTCCAGAGTTGAAGGACACACAGAACAGAAGAAAATCGCCCATCCAGAAATTAGATCCATTTGTGGACACAAAGGGAGTGTTGAGAGTTGGTGGCCGTTTACGCACCTCGAGCATGGACTTTAATAGGAAACATCCTGCAATACTACCAAAGAAGTCTCATGTCACCAAGCTGGTGATAAGACATTATCAAGAGAGGGTTGCCCACAGCGGACGTGGTATTACCACAAATGAGATCAGGGCAAGCGGCTTCTGGATTATTGGTGGGAGACGTGCAGTGGCAAGCATTATCCACGCTTGCGTCATTTGCCGAAAGAGTCGTAGTAAGCTCCAGGGCCAGAAAATGGCAAACCTTCCGAAGGAAAGAATAGAACCAAGTCCACCCTTCACACACTGTGGTGTGGACCTTTTCGGACCATACACGATAAAAGAAGGAAGAAAGGAACTAAAGAGGTATGGTGTAATATTCACCTGCCTAGCAGTGCGAGCCATACACGTTGAGACGACCATCAACCTGACAACAGACTCCTTCATCAATGCTCTCAGGCGATTTATCAAGAGAGGGTTATCAAGAGACATTATCAAGAGAGGGTTGCCCACAGCGGACGTGGTATTACCACAAATGAGATCAGGGCAAGCGGCTTCTGGATTATTGGTGGGAGACGTGCAGTGGCAAGCATTATCCACGCTTGCGTCATTTGCCGAAAGAGTCGTAGTAAGCTCCAGGGCCAGAAAATGGCAAACCTTCCGAAGGAAAGAATAGAACCAAGTCCACCCTTCACACACTGTGGTGTGGACCTTTTCGGACCATACACGATAAAAGAAGGAAGAAAGGAACTAAAGAGGTATGGTGTAATATTCACCTGCCTAGCAGTGCGAGCCATACACGTTGAGACGACCATCAACCTGACAACAGACTCCTTCATCAATGCTCTCAGGCGATTTATCGCAGTAAGAGGGTCGATCAGACGGCTACGGTGTGATCGCGGCACGAATTTTGTCGGTGCGCAGCGGGAATTACAAGAAGCTTGGGATGAAATGAACCACGAACAGATACAGAGATATCTCACCAAGCAAGATACTGAGTACGTCAAGGTGGAATTCAAAGATGAACGTCCCCTCTGCCAGTCATATGGGTGGAGTTTGGGAGAGGCAAATACGATCTGTGAGGACCATTCTTGAGAACCTCTTAAAGGACTTTGGAGGGCAGTTAGATTATGAATCACTTAGAACTCTTCTCTGTGAAGTGACAGCAATTGTCAACTGTAGGCCTCTTTCCGTGGAAGATATTGATGATCCAACATGTCCAGAACCATTGACTCGAAACCATGTCCTCACCATGAAGTCAAGAATAGTGCGTCCCCCTCCTGGAGACTTCCAGCGTCCAGATCTGTACCTAAAGAAAAGATGGCGAAGAGTGCAGTATCTGACAGACCTGTTCTGGACTCGATGGCGAAAGGAGTATGTGCATACCTTGCAACCGCGTCAGAAGTGGTTGCACCAAGAAAACAACCTTGAGAATGGTGACATCGTAATCATCAAAGATGACGATTCGCCTCGTAGCCATTGGAGACTTGCGAAAGTCATCGAAGCTGTGAAAAGTGAAGACGGTCAAGTCAGAAAGGTCAAGATAGCTGTTGGAGATCCAAATCTGGACAAAGCTGGAAAGCGGCAGAAGCCACTCACTACTTCGGAAAGGCCCATCCACAAGTTGGTCCTGATTCAGTCCAAGCAAGGAGACCCTGGAAACATCCCGACCGAGGAGCCTGACGTGAGAGACTGAGGGTTTAAAATTTGTTACTCAAATTTTGGGGAGCCATGTAAAGTCAGTCACTATAATTAATAATTTCCATAAATCATGTGCTGCCACCTAGGGTTAAGGTCAAGAGGTAACACATGTCCTGAGACAAGAAACTGGTTTTTCCCAAAGCAGCCCTAGTTGGGCCCTCTGCGAATTCACCCTTTTTTGATGTAAGAAATAGCTGATTCAGTGGGATCAAAGGAGGTAATTTATAGACCTTGTTGTATAGTTCCCCTTGAGTATATTTCCCATGTTTTTGAGTGATCTTAGTTAGGAGTAATTCCTTCTTAAAAACTTGTCAATCAAACCCCGTTTTCTACTGTGGCTTCCATATTGGATTTACCCCTCTTCTGGGGTTTACCGTGTTTGTAGCTGCCTTTCTTGATGTAGGCCTATTATCTTAGCATTTTCAGTCATTGCCAAAATACAGGCAGATACTTGATAAACCTGTCTTACGGTGATTCACCACCACCTTTGTGGGTGTTTTTATTAGATTGTAGATAATTTCATGCATGAGTGAGCTCAATGCATTGCCTAGCTGGCCGTACACTGCTGACACCTTTTTAGTTAAACCTGTACTAACTGTATTCATGTTAGGCTGAATTCTGATTATTTCTTCAAGTCAAAACTAAGTGTGTTTTTGATCATGTTATTAATTTTGTTGTTTAGAAATCTGTTTGAATATTCGATTCCGTTATATTTTGTAGATTTTACGAAGCCGAGTGCAGTGCGAGAATAAATCATCATTAAGAAAAGATACGCCTTGCCGCTTCCGTCAATCCCAATTGCTCGCTGTATCAGCCTTAGATTACGGTGTTCCTGACAGTGACATTACATAAGGGTACATCTGTACCGAAGATTCAACTCGAAAGCTCTAACAGCTACGAAACGTGCCAAGCTAATGGACGACGACGGACCACCACTCCAGAAGAAAAGGTCACCTTTGAGAGGCAAGCTAAAAAGGTAACCCAAAAGTAAACTGTTAACATACTAGTAGTATGTCCTGGATAATGATTTTCTTGCTAGAATTACTGTTGTACAATGAACTCGGAGCAATGACCAATCCAAAGACTCCTTTATTATAATCCTCCGCTCATGTATCGCTGAGCACCATTGTTCTTAAAATTGGGATGTGAAAAACTCCATGGCTAACATTTGCATTCTCTATAATGCCTTGCGTGCGTTGTCTGCTATAATTCTCCCCACGCTCTGCAGCAACCAATGGATTTAATGTCCAAGGGTTGAGGCAAAATCGTGCGACCGATCAGCAACCTAGTTTTGAAAGTCGGTACAAGCTGGTTATAAGTAATTGTCATCTGATTGGCCCAATTTTGGTCTCATGGCACACCAGAAGCACATGAAGCAACATTCACAGGACGCTAATTTGATAAAAGCGGAAAAGCTTCAATCTGATTGGGTGATCAATTAGCTCCCGATATATTGGCACATTGTACAATGAAACATTTGGCACACTGCCCAAAGAAAGCGTCTCACGGGCTGGTTGTGTGAAGGTTAGGAGAGGGCAGGCCCAATGATAACCTGAATTCAGTGAAGATGAACATTTGTCACACACTAGGAGTTGAGACAGAAGACACAAAAGGTGGCATTCCTCATTGCAAGGCTGCACAAAATTAGTAAATACATCAATTGAAAGCTAGGAATACCTAATTTTGATTATACCTACCCAAATGAATGCCAATGAAACATCTTTCAAATTACTAGTAACCCCTTATGTCCGGACTACTTGTGTGTGGGAAATGCCCGTTTTCAAAACAATGGTGCTCAGCGATTCATTATCTAGGTTTCAATAGATCAGTCTTAAACAAAATACAGGCAAACTAGAACATTCAATTATCATGACCTTAAAATATACAAAAAGATACAAAGAAACAGAAATTGAAATATAGTCTAAAGCCTAAGCAGTTTCTATAAGTTGTACATTTCACTACAATATTTTTAGTACTTATGCATGATATTGCTAATAATTTCAAACATTTGTCAAGTGTGCAACACCAAGGTGTTTATCGAAAGTCACTTTTGGAATACCTCCAGTACCGCTACTTAAAAACAGGGTTGGATGCCGTTTTCCGTACTTTTTTTCCCCCTTATTTGTCCTGCACATTTTTTCAGGTTTATTCACAATTCTCTTAGGCAGCTATTATGGGGGAAAACTAGCTTCTGACAAAACAATTTGAAGGTGGAGATCCTTTCTTCTTGTATATTCCAAATTCTTAAAAATACAGGCTTTATACAATGGATAGTTACAGTCACAGATTGGCGAGTCCAAATCTGGTGTTCACAGGCTGGAGTCCAAGACCTGAATGACCATATACAATCTTTGATTTACCATGAAAACTATAACAACACAAAATCACCAAGGAGACATAATACAAACTTTGACAAATCAAACATGTTTCTGATTGAAAGACTTATACTAATTACACTTGCCAATCAAGCGTCTCCAACTTGTCTGAACATACTTGATTAATAAAACAATGACCTTATAGTGAAGGAGTTAAACCCTGTTTTCAAAATTAGCTAACTAGTTTTGTGTTTTGACATGTTCGATATGTCAAATATTCACCTTAAACATTATGAGAAATGATAACTTGTAAATTTATACTTTTGATGAAAAGTGCACCATAAAAGACTCCTGTTGTTTTAAAAATCGAATTCGCTCCTGCGAATTATACGTTGTCTACCAAGGACAAAACCATGTAGGCCTACACGTATACATAGACTTATAAAATGAAGTGACATGAAATACAATAAATCAACATTATTTCAACATTCAAGTTGTGACCAAGAGTCTTTATGCTATTCTGGTTCAGATCATTACAAAAAAACTGTGCTGCAATTAGCATTTTAACTAATCAAAATTAAAGTCAAGTTTCTGCTTTATAATGTCTTTTCTCTAGGCAGATGGAAAGAGCTAAAAAATTTAAAAATATTCCCCGATGTCCGAAAATGTTCAAATCATTGTTCTGAAGACATATTAATAATAATGCTAATTCAATGTCCGGATTAGGCTTAGTAAATACAATATCTGTCCTAATCTAAATTAGCTCTAAACTAATTATATATGTCAGACATACTGGAGACTGAGATCACACATTCTAGATTCTGCCTTGGGTATCCGTTCAAAAGTCTAGCAGCAGTTCAATGACATGTTTTCCTTGAGGACGGCTCTGTTGTGGAGGGATCTGATTGAACGTCAAGTCAGGATGAATACTGAATTTCCTGCCCGAGTTTGGAGAGTGCATGCAAACAGAGACTTCAGATGGCTCTAGTGCAGAGAGTTCACTATGGTTTGCAAGAAAGCTCCTGACAAAAGTCGACACAGTGTCCTTTTCAGAATGTGTAAAACTGGTCATAGCCCGATATGGATTCTCAGCTATGACTGTTGCTATAACGCCATTCTTCGTGTCATAGGTCTGGACTGGTCTCAGAGGAGCATACTTGACCTTAGGCTTATTCACTGAGTTTGATTGAGACCAATTACCCGGTTGAGTTGATCTGGTCACTACAGGAGCATTTGGCTGTTTATCGTCAGCATTCACCTTACCAGGGAGGTCATTCAAAGCTGAAATAATTGTCTGATGGTTATCATAGGAAGATGACAACTCTGAATCATTCACAGCCCAACACGTTTTTTTCGCGAATCTTATGTCCTTGATTCAGAATGTAATCCTTGGCCCGTTGATCAAGGTGAACAGCATTGACCCATGTGTAACACTTGGCTGGATGATCTTTCCATTGGATCAGAAAGTCCTCAGAATCAAAGCACTTCCTCCTCTTTATCACTTTTTCAGTCACTCTTTGGCCTTTTGTTTTGATGGTGCCTTTGTGAGCAACTGTTCCAGTTACTTTCACAGAGTTAGTCTGTTTGGATAGCATGTCAGGGATACTGGTTTCTTCACCTTGGGTGCTGGTTGAGACGTATTCTCTGACAGTTTGAGTACTAATGGATACTCTCATTGGCACTGGCAGGCACTGAATTTCAGCAGACACAGTAAGAGGAGAACACTGAACGGCAATGTCACATGTAGAGGAAGCAACAGTTAAGCTGCTCCCAGAAATGGTATTTGTCTCGCAATGTTTAGTAACATTGCTCGACTCACTAACCTTACAAGCGTAGCCTTTCGTTTTTCTAAAGTTATGTAATCGTTGCTGATCACACCGTAGGGTTGAAGGCGACGCTCACAATTGCCTTTTGTTCTTTTGTGAAAGCATGACATAAGACAGGAAATAGGTGTCTTATTGTGTGCTTCTTCTTAGGAACAAAAGGAAAATGTTAGCCGTGACGCGTGATAAGTGAATCGTTCATTCCTATGCAATGGCTACCATAGTAACACAAAAACAGTAAAACTGTGGAATAGCATTGCTCTTATATAAAGTTTATCATGATGATGTGCTATATGCTCTTTAAAGATGTTGGATAACACCTCTACAAAAAAGGGATGGAGTCTACATCAGTGCTTTCAGTGCTTGATATAACACTCCACTCTTTTCAATTCATAATTCATCCTGGAGGATCAATTTCCCAAATTTCCAAAAATTGATCAGGCTTTCTTACTTGCCAAGCTAGCCTTTCCCAGGTCTCCCAGGACAGTGAGTTCAAGGTATACTGTGTTTACATCACACAATGCACCTACTGCACATGGGCAGTAGGCATTTCCAAAACCCCGGAAAAAAACTAGAAAACTTTGGGAAAACTCACCAAAATCAATCCCCAATAAAAGCATAATTCCACATAAAAGCATATATGTCACAGTTGATAGCAAAAAAAACAGTTAGCCGGTTCTGGTGCCACTGTTTGACATACATGTAGGCCCATTACACGTAATATAGGCCTTTTGTAAGGCGTCCTTCAACCGGCTAAATAGCGTCTCCCCAGTATTATCATACATCACACATATTCCATGGTGGAAAGGTCACGGACATAGTTTTCTATGTATGCCAAACAGCAGCTCTGCCCAACAAGCCAATCAACTGCATGGTTACAAAATAACCATACTGCAAAAACTCATTATGTTGGTGTTAACTGAGCATGCTCGTACTATATACAAAGTACAGCAAGGTACTTCCTGCTTGCTGCATATTAACTGTCCTGGCAGACCTGTTTCCGCTTAAGGACACTGTTTTTTAATCATGTTGGAAAATTTTGTTGTTGGCTCACATTGAGTACACAAGAATTAGATAACATTCTCGGCAAGCTCCTGGGGAATTGATTCCCTTGGATAATTTGGTGACTGCAGCAATCAAACAATGGTCTCATGAAGTAGTCGATACTCAATGCATAGGCAAATACAGTACAGCCAAAAATATGTAAGTCATGTTCCCCTGAAAACAAATATGTACATGTAATTTATGGGCGGTTACATTTCCGACTTACACAGTTGTTCATGCATCGGGTACAGATTAAAAGCTCACATGAAACAGAATTTGATAATTGCCGCTAATTTATATTACTGATTAAAATGACAGAGCTTTTAATTTCTCAGAGTCATATTCTACAATGTACAGCAAGTTTTATGTTTATTCGACAAATAGTACAAGGAAACAAGAGGCCCAAGGGCCTGGCGCTCAGCTGAAATGGATAGCTGAAGGCAAGGGCCAAGTGTGTGTTGGTACTGTTATTATGAGGCAACGTGAAGCTGTAACGTCTGGCACGCAGAAGTGCTGGTGCGAAAGACCTTCTTGCTATATCAGTGCATGCTGAAGTACTGAGTTGACGTCACCCTGCTATTATGACGTAAAGTCATTTCTATTGCCGTTGCAGTAGTGGGGTGTGTGATGACGTCAAGGAGTTGTGTGGTGACGTCAAAGAGTGGAGTCCTTGTCTTCATGCAGCGTAGGTGGAACTAATAACATGCACATTGACTCAAGGTACATAATTATTAGAGTGTATTTTGTGAGGTGAATGGTCAAATGAACCGACTGTTGTCTGGACATTGATGAAGTGGATGCAGCCAAATGTCTGGGATGGTCTTTTATGTATGTGAAGAAAAGAAGATAAAGAGTTGGTTAACAAAATGAACTTTATTGGTGCGGCAGATATTTGATGCCTTTCGGCAGATATTTGAAGCGCCTTGCGCCATATATTTTTTGCCTTGCGGCAGATATTTGATAACGCTCTCCGGGAATGGAAAGCAGTAAAACGAATAAGCACACCTTACTCTGAATGTGGGAACAGCAAGTTCTTTCCTGGACTTGAAATGTGCCAACGACTCCTCTTGCAATAACCAACAACAGTTAATCTGTAAAAAGAGAAGAGAAATTAACACGGACTGAATAAAAAAGGGTGACATCACATAGACGGGGAAATGTACACCACCGGATGCAGTCTGTGCTTGATCAGGCATTTGTCAGATGATATCCTGAACAAGGCATCTATGATCTATGGAGGCAAATCCAAAAAGAGACTTAACCTTCGAAGGGCACACTTATTACTCAGTGAAAAGTCAGTCCTGTGGGCTGTTTTCCAATTCAAAATAAAAGTGTAACCTCTTTATTGTGACTTTAAATTAGTCTCACAGACTGAACCATAACACTAAACAGCCAACCGTGCCCACATGATGTGAGCCGAGAGCTGGGCTTAAAGATGAGCGAGTGGTGTACTACATTTTGAAAATTGTCTATCGTCTACGACATGTGACAGAACAGGATCTAGTGGACTTAATGATGAGGTATAATCAAATAAGGTGTCCATCAAATGAATCATGAGGGCCTGTTGAGTTATACTCGTCTAAGCCTATCCTATAGGCAGATAGGGCTAGGCTATCGTTTTTGTCTTTTTTACAGCCTACAGCACAGCCATGCACAGCGCAGTGTACAGACAGTACAGGATTGCAAATTAAAAACATGAGCATTGCTGCGTAACGAAACTGCAGTGGAATTCATACTACGATGTCATAATGTGACTTTCAGAATAATTGTTGTCACGGCCAATGACCAGACAGGGAGAAAACAAACGTAAATGGCGAGATTTGTTGCAAAATTGCCAACCACAACAACTCAGTGACTATTTTTTACTCAGGGACCGTAGCCAAAATGACCGACGGCGAATTCTAAACAAATTTCAGGTACATGGTCATGTTGAATAAAAGAGTATCAACCGATTGAACATGAGAAATTTCACTCACCTTCATTGAAGCAGCGACTACCGCCATTTTTAAATGGTGGCATCTCTTCTGTCGATCGGCCAATCAGCGGCACTGCTTGCAAAAAGTTGAGCCACCGCCAAATTTGAAATCGCCAAAATTCAGTCAATGTGCCTGCAGCGCCAACTGGCGGTGAAAACTATCTTAATTCCATTAAAAGTAAAAAATGAAAAAATATTTAAAAATATTCAGCCACATTTGAAAACAATATTTGCTCTGTCGACCGAGGTAAAAAGGGAAAGAAATCTAAACGCGAAATGACCTCATTCTCTTAATACAGGTCGGATCGCGCTGATTTTTCGTTTCTGAGTTCACCTTGGGCAACTCCTAATTTAGCACCGTCAACGAAGTGGCTCGGCCTTTCCAGTCAGAAATGTCCAATTTTGTCCACAGATGGGTCCCTAGATGGATGGATGGATGGATGGATGGATGGATTGCAGGACGGACACCATTTGAACAGCTATTCTACTAGCTCCGCTGACTTTGTCAGCTGAGCTAAAAAAGGTTTGTGTAAATTCACAAGAGTGTTGGTGAATGATGTCACACTTAGAGAGAGCAATCTCTGAAACACAAGACATACATGTAAAAGACATCATGATTTTTAGTCGAACCTTTATTTACTTATAGCCTACATTTCATGTATTTCATTATGATTCACTGATCACCTGCTGAATCAAAAGCAATTTATTTGCACTTCAGGGTGAAGCTATGGTAGCTACATATAAATGACTTCATTCATTATCAAATTAATCACCTGATGCTATATATTGCAGTAGTAATCACCTGTTTTCATGGAAATCTTAAAGATGCATGGGACTTACAGTATGACTTCGATATAGGTACATAAACTATCATTCAAAACTTAGTATACAGAAAAAAAAGGTATATTTCTAGTCAAACTAACTAATCTTTTCTGAGAAATAAGATCTCAAGTTTGCCATATATATGACAGCCAGAGAGGATGGTTTACACTCCCTCACAGTGGTATGTCCCGCCTCTTTTCATATACCGTGCCAACCACTGCCAAAGGAAGAGTCTTGATCTGCTGCTCGGCAGACGACTGCAATAAAACTGGTTTGGCACTTTGCCTAATGAAATGGTCTAGGGACCATTGTGCTCACCTGGGGAAATGTTAATGCATGTCATTTGCAGTGGATGTACATGTCACATGGAAATTGGTTGACATCTGTTGAACAGTTTAGGAGAAAAAGAACTTAGTTGAATTTTCAAGATGGCGGCCTGGTGGCTATATTTGTCACCAGATTACATTGAGAACTAGAGTTATTGTCATGAGTACATATAATCACATGAAATTGGTTGCAATCCGATCATTAGTTTTGGAGAAAAAGGAATTTGTTTATTTTTCAAGATGGCCGCCTGGCAGCCATATTGGTTATCGCATTTGATTGAAAATCAAGGATTATGTAGAGAGTACACAGATATACATCCACATAAAATTTGGTTGCAATCCGATCATTAGTTTCGGAGTAATAGGACTTTGTTTATTTTTCAAGATGGCCACCTGGCAGCCATATTATTGGCAGACGGATTTGACTGAAAATTTGACATAAAGTTAAGATTACATAGATACATAATCACATGAGATTTGGTTGCAATCCGATCATCTGTTTTTGAGAAATAGGACTTTTTTGATTTTCATATTTGATGTCCGAACGGGCCAAATTTAAGGGGTGGAATAGAGGGTCTTTAGATACATGTCCACACAGGTTTAGAACCTTCTAGCTCAAATAGAAACGACGTTCGGTAATTCAGCAAACTTTGACCTCTGTGACCTTATAGATATTAGGTCAAATCAAAAACCCGTAGGATACGTAATGTACCCTTGCTAGAAGTACCTACATGCACATTTACCATAAAAATCTCGTGAAAATCGGACCAGTAATAAGCAAGTCATCGAACATTTTAACTTTGGCCCCCTGGTGACCAAACTGTGAATCATAAAAGACCACAGTTCAGTCTACGTATAGGGGTCACCAAGGGGTACATTTGTGCCAAGTTAGGGATCTGTAGCTAAAGCGGTTACAAAACGTGCCGTCATTGTATGGCGGTGCCATAGGAAAACTTTGACGTCTGTGACCTTGAAACGTAAGTCAACTCAAAAATGATCCGTCAGATATGAGATGTACCCTAGCTAGAAGTACCTACCATAAAAATCTCATGAAAATCTGACCATTATTAAACCAGTAATGAAACATTTTAACATTTTATTGTTTGACCCCCTGGTGGCAAAACAAAGAATCATATGAGGCCACGATTTGGTGAGTAGCTGTCACCCAGGGGCGCATGTGTACCAAGTTTGAGTTAAGTACTAGCTTTAGCGGTAACAAAAAGTGCCACCAATGTTTAACGACGACGGACAACGACGACGATGCGCTATCGCAAAGGCTCATAGGTGACAAAGCAAGAGATTGATACGCACACAAGACAAGAGGTCTAACGGCCTGGCGCTCAGCTGAAATATACTTGGAAAGTACCCGGGAGGTCTCTTTCAACCTCAATTATGTTGACCGTAATGTCTCTATCAGGCAAACATACCAAATTAAAAAGACTTTTAACACTTTCAGCGCCATCCGACGTAATTTTACGTCTTGCAAGTTCACACGGTTGAGCCATCCGACGTAATATTACGTCGCATTTTTAAATTTCCCGCTTTGTCTTCGAGGCGACTAGCAGCGCGGTATAGGGGAATATAATTTAACTATACAGCGCTTGAGGTGATAGTATGATGTTCAGCCAATGTGCTATTTATAGCCAAGATCGTCTGCATTCGAATAGGCGCAATGGCGGGTCGAAGATTGATGACGGGGGCAGATGTAGCCGAGAGTATGCCAAAAAGCGGGTATTCGGAAAGACACCATATATATTACTGTTCTATGTGTGGGGTACCATTGTGCAAAATCAAGTGTTTTGCTGACTATCATTCCAAATAAGCATTGTAAAGAGATCTAATAAAGAAGAACCAAAACAGAAAATTTCATGTAATTAACTTTATTCCTTCTATTGTTTTCATAATTTTGAAAAAGGGTAAAAAGGGGCGTAACCTTGGCCCCTGGGGGAAGTACGCTAAATATGGCTGGGCGCTGAAAGTGTTAAATGGCTTCTATCTGCTGGAATAAAGTGGCAAAAAATTATTTCAAAATTTAGGCTTTTTGCCCCCTGCATTTGAGTCGAAATCGCACTAAACTTTCTGTAAACAGCATTTCCTGCCCTGTTCATATGAAATCCCAGATTATAAGTGCCTCGGTCGTATGGTTACGAAATGCCCAACATTGTCTACAGATGGCTGGATGGATGGAAGGATGGATGGAAGGACGGAATGCATATAGCTATTTGACTAGCTCCGCTGACCACACTGCCGACTAAAAGAAGTTTACCATATACAAAATTTTGAATACTAATTCTTTTGTACCAAAGGCAAACACACCACAAGTTCATTCTGATAGTGGAGTTACTTACAGTAGGTTTCCCCTTCAATGCAAGTCCTGGGTCTAGGACTTGCTACACTATATAACAAAGGTATTTGTTGTCAAAGGAAAGTTAGAACCATACAGCAATCAAGAGAAATGCAAACACCTCAAGCAAATGCTCAGTATATGATGGTAACAAAAAGAACAAAAATGTTCTCACCCTGAAAATGCCTGGTGTATAAAATATTGACCGAAATATACAAATATATATTATGAGGGAGACATCCATCATAATAGGTTTTATGCTAAGATGCTCCAGTTTGGCTAGTAGGCCTATCGATCATTTGGGGTCACGTCTGTCATGACTCATACTATCCTACTTAGGGGACATCGCCGCGCGTGTCTACCTCATTCGAGAGAAGTAGTTCAAGATTCATGATCACGTTGTCTACAAAATTTCATCTTTAACTTTTGGGGAATCTTGGACGTTCTTTCGATTTCGAGGAAGGTTCTTTACGACAGTTAAGTAATCTCATTTATTCGAACCCTTTTCTCCGTATTGGTTTGCGCTGAGCGCAATGGCTTCTGACCAGAATCACCCCTTTCGGGTTCTTATTTTCGGCCACAGCTATATAGAAAGGCTGCGGAAGTTTTCTGTTTCTGTGCCCCGATTCAGGTTATTTCGCCCTGGCATGACTGGGCAGAATTTACAACTGGCCGAGTGTAACGTTGACTTCTGGGGTGTGCCAGGATTAACTTTGGCGCGCATATACAACTCGGAGGTGTACTGCAATGAGATTCGTGTTTTATCACCTGATTTGATAATACTTCAGATCGGGGGGAACGATTTGTGTATTTCCTCCTATTCGGCGGATGAAGTGGCGAGGGATGTTTCTAGATTTGCCTTCGAGTTACACCAACTTGTAAATTGTAGAGTACTGATTTCCCAAATTATTCCAAGGATTCAGTGTCCTGCCGGATACAATGACAAGGTATTTCGGTGCAATGGGCGCCTTGCTCAGCTTAATCCAGTTTATTCACCAGTGTCTCTTTGGAAACATAAGGGGATATGGAACCCTCAGGATTGGATATACAATACGGATGGAGTCCACTTCAACGACCTGGGCAACTTCAAATTGTTCAACAGCTATAGGGCTGCAGCAGTATCTGTCTTACGCGGCCATTGACTTGGTATGGTTATATGTTTGCTCTAATTTCAGGTCGCAGGCGTATCAGCTGCTAATGTAACGATCGGTAAAATTGTTTGTTTTGCAGTTTTCAGCCGCACTAGATGGGCATTTCCTACATAAATAGCCTTGCTAGATTGTTTGCGTAGGTGATCTCTTCCCGCTCTCCCTCAAAGGAGGGGGGGGGGCTTATTCTCCCCATGGCTCTTTTACATGTAACTGCTCACCCTATGCCTGATGAAAATCTTTGGCCCGAAGGGGCCTTTTCTTGGCCACACTAGTGGTCTTCGGCTGGCTCCTAAGGGGGTCTTTTTGGCCACGCTGCGGTCTTCGGCTCCTCAGAGGGTCTCATCAATACTGGAGGAAAAATTTACCTGTTTATTTGCCACACTGTGGTCTTCGGCTCCTAACAGGGTCTTATTGTCTGGCCACTCTAAGGGTCTTCGGCTCCTAACAGGGTCTTCTTCGGACGTACGTTATACTCGCCGGTCTTGGCCGGAAACGGTCTGCTACTGCACCAGCTTAAATGGTTAACATTCACTTTACCATGGTTTCAGCCTACTGTCGTTTCCCTGGGCAGGTGATCCATGGCTGGATGTATTTCGATTAGGACAAAGCTTACTGTTCAATTTCTCTTCCAGCATAAATGGACAACACCCGCCCAAAGACAAGGGGGAATAAAGCGAGGGATGCAGGCAAGAAAGGCAAGAAAGGCACTCGTAAACGTTCGTCCGAACAAGGGGATGGGCAGCGTGGAGCAAAGCGCACTAAACGGGATCAACCGGCTGATAACGTTGGCATTGGTAATCAGGACATGACCCAGACATGCAAGGACATGATGGCGAACATGAATCTCATGATGACAAACATGAACAAGTTCTTTGCCACGAAGGCACTTTCCCAGGATCCTGTAACTATCGAGGACACGGACGCAGCTGGCGAGGTCGCTGGGGCTGAGGCCAACGAGGCATCCGAGGACACTGGATTGTTTAGTAAGAATAATGCTGTAACGGATATGGGCAAAGCCCACTTGAGTAGCTCATTTACTTCGGTTGCTTTGGCCTTGGACGCACATGTTAAAATAGAACACAAGGAAAAAATTTGGGCTAATGTTGACATCGCCAAGTTGTTGAATCCGGCTTCCCAGAAAAAGCAATCTTTCAAAGTCAATGGCACTGGCACCGATGGAGATGAAACACTCACCTTCTCCTTTGGTGTACCCAAAGTTAAGATAACCTCATTTTCGCAATGGCAGTCGGCTTTCGCCATTTTTCAGTCCATTTACCTTGATAAGTTCCCGGCAGTATCTAAACAGCTCCTCAGTTATGAGGCATCCGTTAAGGATCTTATGGTCAGAGGGGGTGACTGGATGTTCTACGACGAGGGTTTTCACCGCAATATGGGCGTGAACCCCCGTCAGTGGGACGAACCTTTGTGGGAGCTCTGGGTCCGGGCCATTCACCAAAAGCGCAACAACCCCGCGCAGATCAACCAGCAGCCCTTTCGCCAAGGCAAGAAGGGTCTTTTAGGAGCCAGTACCCGGAAGTTCCCTGCTGGGACCTGTTGGAGATACAACGGAGGCAGACCATGTCCCGGATGCAACTTCCCACACAAGTGCTCCGATTGTGGTGGGACACACCTGGCAACCCGATGCGCTGGCCAGACCCGTAGCACCAGTAACCCTACCTGCCAGCCTCAACTGCAGTCATCCCCTACCTCCTCTGGCCGACCAAAATCCATTGTTACCCCGCCAAACGGACCAATGCGCTCCAACCAACCACCCAATGCAAAGCCGGCTGCCAACGCCCATTAAACCTCAAATACTTGCTAAATACTTACAAGGTTACGATCCAACCCTGGCACAATTTCTACTCAATGGCTTTACAGAAGGTTTCTCTCTAGAATATCAGGGTCGTCGCTCAAGCCGCGTCTGTCCTAATTCAACATCAGCTGGCGAGCACCCTGAGGTAATTGATAGGAAAATTGCATCGGAGCTGAAGGAAGGCCGAATCCTTGGTCCTTTTACTTCCCCCCCTACATCAGATTTCAGAGCATCCCCGATCGGGGTGGTGCCTAAGAAGGAACCCGGGGATTTTCGTATGATACATAATTTGTCATACCCCCGGGAAGGGGATTCTATCAATAAGGGTATTCCCAAAGATCTCACCACCGTTCATTATTCCCCCATCTACGATGCTATTTCCTACATTAAAAGACAGGAAAGCCAGGTTTTCCTGTCTAAGTGCGACATCAAGTCTGCCTTCAGAATTATTCCTGTTGCCCCTAGGGATTACCCTCTTTTGGGCTTCGTGTGGCGCGGGGAATACTACATGGATCGCGTTTTACCCATGGGGGTTAGTATCTCCTGCTCTCATTTTGAGAAGTTCAGTACTGCTATAGAATGGATTTGCCTACACAAGTTAGGGTTTTCCGCTATGGTCCACGTGCTAGATGATTTCCTGATCATTTCCCTTTCGGAAAGTTCCTCTAGGAAGGACCTACAAAAATTCGAAAGATTTTGCGCGGAGGTCGGTATTCCGCTGGCCCCTGAGAAAACGTTTGGACCCGCTATTGCACTTCCATTTCTTGGCATTACTCTAGATACTGGTAAAATGGAGGCCCGTTTACCTGAGGAAAAAATCACCAAGTTTAAACAAAAAATTGATTACTTTCTCAGCAAATCCAGAGCCATGTTATATGAATTTCAATCCTTACACGGGTGTTTGAATTTTGCGTGTTCCGTGGTGCTCCCAGGTAGAGCTTTTTCCAGGCGCTTGATTGATTTAACTGTAGGGTACAAAAACCCATTTCACCATATTCGTATTTCAAGGGAAACTAAAGAGGACCTTTTAGTTTGGCGTGATTTCCTCGACCATTTTAACGGCAAATCATTTTTTGCATGGGCGGGGGTTTTCTCCCTCCTCCATAGCGTCATGCATGTCAGCTATAGCATATTTGCACAAACTTCGTAATCTACCTGATCCGACAAAGTCATTTGTCGTAAGTAAATTAATCTGCGCCGCTAAGAATTTACGCGCGCAACCAGACATCCGCCTGCCTGTTACCAAAGAAATTCTTCACAAACTGCTGGTTGCGACACCTCGGGTGACTTCATCACACTACAAGTCAGTTATGTTTCAGACCGCATTGGTTCTTGGCTTCAACGCCTTCCTGAGGATTGGGGAGATGCTTCCTTCGTCTAAATCCCGTGCAGCCAACTGCCTTCACCTGCACGACCTCATAATCCAATCAGATGGGCTAATACTCTCCTTCCGGAGATTTAAGTCTAGCAATACTCAGGGTTATCAAACCCTGAGGTTATCGGCCAAGACAAGCTGCTGCCCTTTAGTGCATACGAGGGAATTTCTGGCTGTCCGGGGTTAAGCACCCGGGTTGCTTTTCTGTTACCCCTGTGGCTCCCCTTTCCTACGCAGAGAATTCGATAACACGCTTAAGCGTGCTCTCTCCTTTTGTGGTCTCGACTCGTCCCGCTTTAAAGGGCACAGTCTGCGCATCGGGGCAGCAACACAGTCTGCTATCGAGGGCAAATCTGATGCTTACATACGGGCAGCAGGCAGGTGGGCGTCTGACGCATTCCGCAAATACATTAGGATCTTATAACTACATGTAGTTTCATGATATTATGATGTATACCGGGTCAGACTGAGGCTGCCCGACTTTGATTATCTCACTGTAATGGTATTTCCCCAGTCAGACTTAGGCTGCTGGGTTTACGTTAACTGGCTCTATATCATACGTGTTGGAGAGAGCATTTTCTGCCGGTTGTGGGGTGGCCTCAATGACTTTCGGCTTGTGGCGGTACCCTCTCAACCGTTTCCGCAAATTGTCTATTTTAATATGCTTTTGGTCACATGACCCA
Source organism: Lineus longissimus (assembly GCF_910592395.1). NCBI lineage: Eukaryota > Metazoa > Nemertea > Pilidiophora > Heteronemertea > Lineidae > Lineus > Lineus longissimus. The sequence continues at coordinate 12,809,507 of NC_088314.1, forward strand.
CAAGTCCAATCTCTATTGTCAACCATGGTCATGTGACGCATTTAGTTTCATACCCTTGCTAGGGTATCTTATTTCATGTTTTGCAGACAATGCTCTCTCTTGTAATTTGTAAAATAAATATATTCCTCATATCTTGGCCTAATCGGCCCATAATCAATCTATATAACGTGTTGTGTTAGTCATTCTGAGTATCTGGTGCATAAATATATATTATGAGGGAGACATCCATCATAATAGGTTTTATGCTAAGATGCTCCAGTTTGGCTAGTAGGCCTATCGATCATTTGGGGTCACGTCTGTCATGACTCATACTATCCTACTTAGGGGACATCGCCGCGCGTGTCTACCTCATTCGAGAGAAGTAGTTCAAGATTCATGATCACGTTGTCTACAAAATTTCATCTTTAAGTTTTGGCCATCCGCCTCCCCATCCACCTTCCTTGTATCAAACGATAACGTATTAATTGCACCTTCCGGTGCGGATGTTCTTTTATAAATTCAATTGGTGGCGGTACCCTCTCAACCGTTTCTGCAAATTGTCTATTTTGATATGCTTTTGGTCACATGACCCACAAGTCCAATCTCTATTGTCAACCATGGTCATGTGACGCATTTAGTTTCATACCCTTGCTAGGGTATCTTATTTCATGTTTTGCAGACAATGCTCTCTCTTGTAATTTGTAAAATAAATATATTCCTCATATCTTGGCCTAATCGGCCCATAATCAATCTATATAACGTGTTGTGCTAGTCATTCTGAGTATCTGGTGCATAAATATAATGCTCAACAAACAATATAAAAATGCAGTTAACAAAAGCATGCCAGAAGTACCCCGTAGCTAAACCTCGTCTCGAGGGGATATAGTTCAATTAGTTGTTCACAGGTGGCGCTCGTTGTTGGACGAAAAAATTGTTGACGAAAAAAAATGTTGCAAGAAAAAAATCTTGAACGAAAATAAATGTTGCCGTAAAATTTTGTCAACATTTAAAAAAAAATGTTGCGGGGAAATATTTTCAAGAGAAGAAAAAAATTAAATGTTTTTTTCACGAAATAATGAATTTGTAAAGTTTTTTTTTGAAGAAAAAAAGTTTAACCCCAAAATAATTTTTTTCTGACGAATTTTTCTAAATGTCAAAAAATTGGCTTGTTTTCTCAAAAGGTTGGATCTTTTTTTTAAATAATGCTTATATTTTGTACAGGGTTGAAATAATTCCGCTAATGTTGGCTTGTTTTCTGAAAATGTTGGATCGTTTTTAAAATGTTGCTAATATTTTGTACAGGGTTGAAATAATTCCGCTTTGGCGTGCCATACTCTTCTGTCGATCGGCCAATCAGCGGCACTGCTTGCAAAAAGTTGAGCCACCGCCAAATTTGAAATCGCCAAAATTCAGTCAATGTGCCTGCAGCGCCAACTGGCGGTGAAAACTATATTAATTCCATTAAAAGTAAAAAATGAAAAAATATTTAAAAATATTCAGCCACATTTGAAAACAATATTTGCTCTGTGGACCGAGGTAAAAAGGGAAAGAAATCTAAACGCGAAATGACCTCATTCTCTTAATACAGGTCGGATCGCGCTGATTTTTCGTTTCTGAGTTCACCTTGGGCAACTCCTAATTTAGCACCGTCAACGAAGTGGCTCGTCCTTTCCGGTCAGAAATGTCCAATTTTGTCCACAGATGGGTCCCTAGATGGATGGATGGATGGATGGATGGATGGATGGATTGCAGGACGAACACCATTTGAACAGCTATTCTACTAGCTCCGCTGACTTTGTCAGCTGAGCTAAAAAATGGTCCAGTGTAGGTAAGGGAACATCAAACTCTACATCAATGATTGGTTTCTAGATTAAAAGCTGAAGCTCAAAAAACTACATTTTATCTTTAGCTTTTTCCAAAAGAGCACTTCGAATCGAATCTTTTTGTTTGATCAGATTTTGCACCTTGCTTTTGATTTGTGTCCATGTCTATGGCAAGCGGAGTGTCCAGTAATTAAAAAAACCTAGATTTATTCAAAAAACCTGGTTTTTTACCTACTAAAACTAAGTTTATTTGGAAAAAATATAGGTTTTTTAAAAACAACCTTGTTTTTTTCCTAAAAAACCGAGTTTCTTTAATAAAACCAAGTTTTTTTACTTTCTTTCCTAATAAAGTAGGTTTTTTAACAGAAACTAACATTTTATGCTAAAAAACCTGGTTTTTACCTAAACAACCTGGTTTTTTACCACATAATCGTATAAAATATAAGTTTCTGTACAGAAATGTCCATTTATTCAATAAAACAAGGTTTATTACCAAAATAACATAGTTTATTTAAAAAAACTAAGTTTATTAATAATAAACCTAGTTTTTTTTAAATGAAATGGCCAGGGCCATTGTGCTCACCTCATGTGGAGGAAAGATGGATAAAGAGCATGGTATTGTGTCATGTAGTGTTAGGTTTGATGTAGGTCCAAGCAATTACAATTTCCCCAAAATGGCCAATTTACAGTACATTCGACCTCTGTGACCTTGAAAAGTAGGTCAAATCAAAGAAGACCCGGGTGACACATTGAATGGTTGTTAGAATTAGATGTACCTATGATATGAAATTGGTGCCAATCGGGCAAGTAATTACTAGGAATAATGGCATTTTGAAGAATTTAGGATTTGGCCCCCTCCCTGGAGGCCAAACGGCAAATCAGATCGCACCAAACTTCGGTACCTGAGATCACCTGACCAAGGGTACATGTGTACTTAATTTGTGATCAATAGTCATTGCAGTTAAGAAACGTGCCATAGTTACGGCCTGACGGCCAATTTACGCCATTTGACCTCTGTGACCTTGATAAGAAGATCAAATTAAAAACCTGTGTGACATATACTGTATGATGGCTAGATGTAGCCATGATATCAAATTGGTGGCAATCGGGCAAGAAGTTAAGGAATAATCACATCTTCAAGGTTTTTGGATTTTGCCCCCTGGTGGTCAAGTGGTGAATCATATTGGACCAAACTTCGGTCCCTGAGATCACCTGACTAAGGGGTAAATGTGTACTAAATTTGGGATCAATAGTCATTGCAGTTTAGAAACGTGCCATCGTTACATCCTAACGGCCAATTTACAACATTTGACCTCTGTGACCTTGAAAAGTAGGTCAAATCAAAAACCCGTAAGATATGTGATGTATCCTTTCTAGGAGTACCTACCATAAAATTTTTATTGAAAACGGATCATCAATAAGAGACATATCACACTTTTTATGTTTTACGTTTTAGCCCCCTGGTGGCCAAGTCATGAACCAGACCGGACCGAAATTCAGTGTCAAAGTACCTCCGACCTAGGGGGTCATGTATACAAAGTTTCAAGTTCATAGCACAAGCAGTTAAGAAACGTGCCACACAGGATACGGACGACGACGGACGATGACGACGGACACAGGGCTATCGTATGGACTCCCTTAACGGTGAGCCAAAAATCTGGTTTATTAGAAATTTACATTTTCAAACCTCGATCCTACCGACATTGAGTTATCTGGGATGAGGTTAGGGTCTCACTAACTAGTTTACAGAGTGCAGTGCAGTGCAGCATTACAAAGCTTTCCAATGAATGAATGCGGTTATCATGATGACTAGGAACGAGGTTCAATAGTGATACCGGATTGTATGCTACATGTGCTACTGCTAGCGCAAGAATCGCACTGGCTACAGGGTAGTAGTACCATGTGGTGCCGAGGTTGCCCATCCTCGTCTCGATAACATCGCGGATTTGTGTACATGGGGAGGTAGAAAATACAAGTTTCTCGATAGAAAGTAGGTTTTTGCACGCCGTTTGTCCAGTTATTCAAAACAACCTACATTTTTACAATAAAACCAGGTTTTATTGCAAAAAACTAAGTTGTTTTGTATAGAACCAAGTTTTTTACGTAAAAAGGTAGGTTTATTCCAGTTATTGTTAATAAACCAAGATTATTACTATAAAACTAAGTTTATTACCACTGGATGAAAAACTTATATTTTAGGGAATAAAACCAAGTTTATTTGTTAAACTTAACATTTGTGGATAGAAACAAGGTTTATTAGGTAAAAAACTTGGTTTTATTAAAGAAACCCGGCTTTTTAGGAAAAAAACAAGGTTGTTTTAAAAAAAACTATATTTTTTCCAAATAAACTTAGTTTATTAGGTAAAAAACCAAGTTTTTTGAATAAATCTAGGTTTTTTTAATTACTGGACACTCCGCTTGCCATATCCGCTTGCCATACATGTCCGCTTTTTCAACGTTGGATACTTATCCATGACACGTTCAGCATCTGTTTTACGAGGAACCCTGCCATTCATGATGTTTCGTTGGAAACCAATCTGTAGGAAATGTATTTCTTCCTTGGACCATTTTATCCCAGATTTCTTTGATTTTGACACTTTAGTAATTGACTTTTCAGACAGCAAACTATCATGACCTGAGTCAGTGCTTGACTCATCATCTGATTCAGTTACGTAATGCTCATCTAAAAAAGAATCGTCTTGTGTTGTTTCTTCTGACATGTCATAATTTGTCACTTTCTTGATCTTTTATCAACAAGGGGCCATATAAAACAATACCACATACGTTATTTTCATGTTGCGCTAATCTCGTTTGTTACATCTCACAATCCTGCCCAAACAACGTATGTGTCTCACGTTGGAGGCTGGTCTGATGACATTCAAACACTTGTCTTATGAAACTCGGTTAGAAAATAGAGTAGGCTACATATATGACAAAATGGTGATGAAATTCCATTGAGAAGGCAACATGAAAAGTAAGGACCTACCGTCAAGTTCTATATCATCTAATGATTTTCCTTTGAAGTTCCGTGCTGTTCCACTCTCGATTGCCAAAAGAACTTTTGAAACCTTGGCCATTTCAATTGTTGATTTATGGAGGCGATACGAGTCCTTATGAATTTCAACAGTGTGTCCAAGGTGGTTACCCAGCCACTCGAGCTCACCAGATTTCAAGCCAAGAATCTGAAGGGAAAAAATGTGTGTAACGTTCAGTGACTCCTAGTACTAATTCACCAAACTACACCATTCACTAATGATTTTATTGCAAAAATGAAATCCTCGTGTTTGAGAGATGATGGCACCCATCACGGTTGATTGTCGCCATGCCCTGATACCGTAAGGTATATCTACTACATATTCCATTAAAATGATTTCGTAAAAGAAACGCGATGGTTTCCCACATGGATTTGCCACATGAAGTGCGCGCAACCTGCAGTGTTTTCTGCACTGTAAAGGAAACACTCCTGATTACAGGGTTTCTATTCAGTGAACACTTACTACGACATGTCAAAAACAGCACAACACGTCTGACAGATGACAAATTTAGCGCTAGGACCCGTATGTTGGTTATGGGGCCTCCTGGTGTGAGTCATGTGCTCTAATTCTCTGCGCTATGAATCAACTTAGTCGTGGGGTCTTACGTACTAGGGGAGGTTCTTAAAGTAAGGGTTATTTTCATTATGGTTCCACATAACGATTTCATTTATAAAAAATGTTCCATTACCTGGGTTACTGTAGCGGTGTACTTTCTCAACCTCGTTGTCGAAATAAGATCAGGCCTTGAACAAATAGCATCTATAGCAGACTACTGCATTACCTAATAAACATAAAAGGGGAAGAAGAAATAAGACAATCTGATTAGGGACTGAGCCAACTCTGACACTCTTGATAACTAGCAGGTGTCAGAAACATGACAGTTGATTTATATGTTTATGTTACTGGGACTAACCGACTGCATAAAACCATAGCTAGGAATGTTGCCACTTAAAAAACTAACTTTACAACTCTGACCCTAAGGTCAGCTGTCAAGTTGTGATATTGTGGCATCCATCATCTCTACGGTGGAAGCGAAACCAAGCAGTCTGTATTCCGAGATGCAGAGACTGAGGGGCTAATCCAAAGTGTCCCCATAGAAATGGCTCGGTGGTACATTCAGAGAAAGGCGAAGAAACGTAATGAGTAGGTCAAGTAGGTTTTGGCCCTTTTTTGTAGGTGCCCCTATATAGCATAAGAAACTCTATAGCAGGTATATTAACGACACCATCGCACTGGCACAGCGTAAGAAACCCTTTAAAGGTCCCCAGCGCAAAAATGTTAATTCACATGATCTCAGCATCATAAGCATTGCATTGTTGGCATCATCTCCGCCTAGTTTGGAAACATTCGGGATGGTATGGGAAAGCTAAGAATAACAGAATAACTCTATACGCATGCCAATCTAGACCCAAACGTTTTCCATTTTTAGGTATCCATATTGCAGTTCACTGTGTAATTGTTCCACCACTTTTGTTAGCGCTTTAGGGGGAACCCAAATAATAGTTTCCCCACTAAGAGGACCTCTCTCCCGGTTGTGGGGATTAAGGCAGGTCTTTATAACGAAGTGGCTTGATAATGCGGGGAAATGATGAAATGATTTGATTATTAGCCACCCGAAAATACTTTCCGGCAATTTTTTTTCAGACGGGTCTTCCCAAGATTTTACATAACACCTACCTTCCAAGGAGCTATGCATGCCAGGAACAGCAAAGAAGTATTCACCAGTTACATTGCACTCTGAGCGCTTTTCCACCAGCAGTTCCATTTGTTTTACCCACTCTGGTTTCAGCAGCAAGGGAACCTTCCTATTCCTCTTCCCGGGTAACTGAACCATGTCTAGACTGCAATGAAATGAGTATTACCATATAAAATGATGGTACACTTAACAGTCTGTCAGCTGTACTATTTTTTCGTGAACTCACAGTAGCGGCCTGTAATTGTTCTTATTGTGGTGTTTTTCTTTATCATCATTTAGCCATTTCAAAAAGATCTGATAAAAGTAGGAATTTCTGCGATGTGCCCGACGCCAAGTTCATTTACACTAAGCAAATAACAATAACTGATCAGCCAACACGCAGACTTTTAAGAAAGTTTATGCTTTCCAAATTAGTATAAAACAGTGCACTAACCTGTCCATGAGCCGCTGTTCCAATGCAGAGAGAGACATCAGTATATCTTCATTTCTTTGCTGTTTCCAATTTATTCGCTGAGTGAATCAAGAGAGCATCATTCTTGCAACTTCCCCTCCCCGACGTTTATTAAACAACGTCACAGTTGAAAAAATGACCTCGGACAATTTTCGCCACGATGTTGGCGATGGAGATTCTCGTAGTTCCTTTCCACAATCGATAACAGCTGCATTGAGAAATTCCCGCAACTTGAGAAGGTCCGCCGTAATAGGAATCAGCTCCAAGTGTTATATTTACGTTCTTTAAGGGTTTGAAGTGCGTGTGATGTACTAGTTCTGTCCATTCTGCATTGAACAACTGAAGAAAGACTTGAGCCTCCTCTGATTTAGCGGAATCCTTTGCTCTCAAGCCAATCCTGTGTTTTACTAGTGCACATTTTTTAAGCGAGTGGCCAAGATGCAAACCAAGTGACGGAATGTCCAAAAAATTAACGCCTGCCATCGTTGTTTATTTGCTTACACAACACAATTCCTTTGTGGCCCGAACTGCTGCATCAAAATGATTCCCACTGATTATATCTGACAATGAAATGTGCTTCACATGAATCTCACGGAACGTATTAAGGAACCTTCTGAGCTGACCTTCTGAGCTCTGTACCTTTGAAGATTGCCCCGGTGTCTCAGTGCTGTCAGCATTGGCATCAAGGTTGTGGCTGCAGCTCTTAAGCTTTTTCGTTACCATGGCCACATCTTCAGTCTACCTCCAGTTTAGGTACCAGTTCACTTACATATGTTTCTTTGTCTTTCAGTGTATCCTTACACTTCCAAATTAGTTCTAAGTTTTATTGCTTTCAGCATTGCAAATGCAGTCTAAAGTTTCATGTTTTTATAGGATTTGCGCAAAATGATATTTTGTCATCTCACTTATACGGGTAACATCTTTCGTCTATTCAACTTCTGTTGGTTAACTTGATCACTGTAACATAGGAGTCTGGGCTTTTGCCAATGTAGCAAGGAGGAGTGTTTATGTTCGCAACTTTCCTCCTTGATTAATTTCGTTTTTCGTACTTCCCCAGTTCAAGTTAAGAGTCAGCACGAGGTAATTAGTTTACTTTTTGCTTATAGCACCCTCAGGGTATATCTTGATTGATTGACATTATTTCCTTTATGAGTAATTAAGGTTTTAGTGATGCCAATGATAAGCATCTTCAACTTATGGCTGACCTACATTGTAGATACGCCCCCTTGGCTGGACCAGGATCTTGGTCTCAGAATCAATTCATGTTATGTATGTTTAATTCCATTCAAAGTGGGCCCAAACGGTCTTGACCATTTCTAGATGTGTATCATTAAGTTTCGTCTTATTTAATTGGGATTTGTGCTAGTTTATGAGCCTGTAAGAGTACAGGGTCTAGCCACAGGTAATTCGTCTCGCTTAGTCCAGATGGCAGCACTATACAGGACATGATTGTTTTTGATACTTACCATCATAAGGACAAACTATATTTAGCATCAAGATGTTAGATATCTTGGTTCAGAGTATTCTTGTTCATTTCTCATCTTATACTGAAATGTAAGACCTTTCTTCGTTTGTATATTACAGTTTTTTACGGCACTTATTGGCACTGAATAAAGACCAAGTCAATGTGGCAGTTAATAATAGAAATTCTCGTCGTTAGCCTGATTCTTGAGCAGTGGGATTTACAGTAAAAAACTCTGACCTTCAACAAAGGCTAGAGAATCGACAACGTGGAAGTGCAAGAAGCTGTATATCCGGGCCTACCGACAGCCACGCTTTGACGCGTTGATACTTCGTTGAAAACCATAATGTTATGGACTCTACTTGTAGCTTATGCTGCACTCGTAAGCCAAGGCTTAGTTAGGAGCTTCTATATATCGTCTGTGCTTCTGCACTCGCATCGAATTTCGGATATCGAAACCATTCGTGTTTTTTAGAAGTCACCTGAGGTTTACCCGTGACTCAACCAGTCTTCATCGGACTGTGATGCAGGACATTGCCTGCTGATTGTATTGTGACGCCAGACACCGTCTGCTGATTGTTCCTGTGATGCTGAACACTGTCTGCTGATTGTTCCCGTGATGCTGAACATTGTCTGCTGATTGTTCCCGTGATGCTGAACACTGTCTGATGGCCATTGTTTCCATGGTTATCGAGACTTCCATGAACATTCGTGATTTTGACAATTGTGCATTGTTGTGTTTCTCATATTATTTCGGCTCAGATGTAGGCCTATATGTATCTTTCGATGCTACCGGTACTGCATTTGCAATCTGAAGCACCTCAAACCCTCAAATTAATTCTTCAGCTTACACTAGTTACAGCTTTAGCCACGCTTCATACCCAGTGATCACCTATCTTTGGTTTTATGAGCAGTTTTTTGATTTCGCCATTTGGTCACGTAGTCATTCGGGGCAGACATTCGTTTAAATCGTTCGTGATATAGAGAATTTGGTTTAATTCTTAAACTTAGAATATTTCAGAACAGCCTGTAAATCTGCCCAAAGACCGTGATAATGGCCAGCACAGAAGACAAGACTGCAACCCCCATCGATCAAGGAAGCCGGTTACTGGAGTTACAAGGTAAGATTGAATCTTTCACTCTTTCCATTGAAGCTGAAACCGACCCAGAGAAACTAGAGACGTTGAAGGCACAACAAGACCAGCACAAGAGAGAGATGCAGGCACTCATGGATCCTGGGACACGTGCCAAACCGGTTAAAGAGACAACCGTCGAACCAGATGAAGAGGCTGATGATCCACTCGACCTGAGAAGATCAACCAGACCAAGGAAACTCACAGAGAAGACCAGGCAAAGCAAAGAGCAAGACCTGACCAAGACATTTTGGAAAGCACACAATCATTGTCTTTCCATCACAGACACTGTAGCAAGAGATCTTACTTCAGCCCACTCCCCATCTGATTTGGAGGATTTGGTAAGTAAGCTTGAAAGAGAACACCAGAGTTTAAATGGTGCTTATGGAGAATTGCGTAATGTTTGCGCGAGCTCACCCCCTTCAGAAATTAGACGGGGTACTGATAAACTTTCAGCTAAAATAGATAAACTTGTAGGACGGGCTCAAGCCTTAGCGGCCAGGCCTAGTAGTCGCAAATCGCGTTCTCATATTTCAGTCGGAGGATCAGCCTCGCGCCACTCAAACACGGCAAGCGTGAAAAGAGAATTGGAAGCAAAGGCTGCTGCCTTGCAGGTTGCCCTCCTCAGAGAGGAGAGAGAAGACGAGCTCCAAAGACTGGCAATCGCTGAGGAGACGAGAAGGGCATTAAGAGAAGCAGAGCTAGCTGCTGATCAGCTACGCAGAGATGCCGAAGAGAAGGCCAGAAGATCAGAGGTGGAGGCTGAAATGGCAAGAAGAAGAAGAGAACTCCTAAGAAAGGAAATGGCAGAAGAGCTTCGCCGGGAACAAGCTATGGCATTGAGAGATGCAGAAGAGGAATCGCTGTTTGAGACCTGCTCCCACTCACCCTCAGCCAGACATGCCGTGATGCTACCCCCCAGGATCTCACCTGCCGAGGTTCTCCCCGCCTTACCTGCACGAAACGTGACTCAAATTTCACCAGCGCCAGCGTGGCACACAGAGCCACTAATCCATCATAACCTTCGGCCCCAAGCATCTCCATGGTACCCACCAGCAGAGAACAGCAAACCATCTCGTCCCCTTGTGAATCCTGAGGATACCAAGACTGAAGCCACACCACAACCCACGGCCCCGAGGAATGACATTGAGGTCCTCATCAAGACTCTGGCAGCCTCAGTCAACCTGGGACGCCTTCCCGTCCCGGAACCTACAGTCTTCCATGGGGACGCTCTGATGTTCCCAGATTGGTCAGCATCATTCACAGCGTTGATCGACAACAGAGGTGTGCCACCCCAAGAAAGAATCCATTTTCTGAAGAAATACCTCGGTGGACCAGCCAGAGAAGCGGTAAGTGGTTGCTTCCTATTAAGGAGCCAAAATGCTTACGAAGAAGCCAAATCGACTTTAGAAAAGAGGTACGGTCATCCCTTCGCGATGATCGAGGCCTTCAGAGAGAAACTTGACTCGAGGCCCAAAATCGGATCACGGGACAGCAAAGCCTTGAGGCAGTATTCTGATTTCCTAAAACAGTGTAAAATCGCTATGATGGACATTAAAGGTTTAGAAATCCTTAACGACCCCCGTGAAAACCGGAAGATGCTGCTCAAACTTCCAGAATGGATGATACCCAGATGGGGCAGAATAGCGTCCAAGGAAAATGCAACATCAGGAAATTTTCCCCCGTTCAAGGACTTTGCAAATTTCGTCGCGATGGAAGCCGAGATCGCTTGCGACCCAATCACGTCCCTGGGATCACTAAAGAGCCCATCTGATCGAGACAAGGCACAGATACAGACAAGCCCCACAAAGCGCCATGCAGGGACACGTACCCTGGCGACAGATGCGAGGGAAAAATACCCCCCTTCGTCCAAGTCCCCATGTCTGTTCTGCAAAGGAGAAAATCATGGTGTCCAGGATTGTAGAACCCTAGGACTGAAACCAATGGCAGAGAGGCAGGAGTTTGTCAAAAAAGGCGGTCTCTGCTTCGGATGCCTCCAGCATGGACACATGTCCAAGAGATGCCCAAGACGGAGCACCTGTAAAAGGTGTAACCATAACCACCCAACTTGTCTTCACAGTGAGGAAAAAATTTCTTCCTCTGCGGGGACTCAAAGTACCACCGTCATACTACCAGAGGCCTAGAAAGGGAGCTTGGTATAGAGGTAAGAATACTTATCTGCATAAGATTGTTTACCTACAAGACGGGCTAAATAGCCAAGACATCATGTATTAAAGGGTGCGTATATCTATCATTATCTAGTCACCTGACTGTTTAGAATAGCTTTCGAAATGACGTTAAAGTCATCAGCGTATATACCCGCGTATATACGCCTTTTTGTTTTAATTGATAAATCTTCATGACTTGGTTCTTTTATAAATTTTGTTCATAAAATCATAGGTGATTTTGGGCGGGACTGTGGCTGCAGCTCTTATGCTTTTTCGTTACCATGGCCACATCTTCAGTCTACCTCCAGTTTAGGTACCTGTTCACTTACATATGTTTCTTTGTCTTTCAGTGTATCCTTACACTTCCAAATTAGTTCTAAGTTTTATTGCTTTCAGCATTGCAAATGCAGTCTAAAGTTTCATGTTTTTATAGGATTTGCGCAAAATGATATTTTGTCATCTCACTTATACGGGTAACATCTTTCGTCTATTCAACTTCTGTTGGTTAACTTGATCACTGTAACATAGGAGTCTGGGCTTTTGCCAATGTAGCAAGGAGGAGTGTTTATGTTCGCAACTTTCCTCCTTGATTAATTTCGTTTTTCGTACTTCCCCAGTTCAAGTTAAGAGTCAGCACGAGGTAATTAGTTTACTTTTTGCTTATAGCACCCTCAGGGTATATCTTGATTGATTGACATTATTTCCTTTATGAGTAATTAAGGTTTTAGTGATGCCAATGATAAGCATCTTCAACTTATGGCTGACCTACATTGTAGATACGCCCCCTTGGCTGGACCAGGATCTTGGTCTCAGAATCAATTCATGTTATGTATGTTTAATTCAATTCAAAGTGGGCCCAAATGGTCTTGACCATTTCTAGATGTGTATCATTAAGTTTCGTCTTATTTAATTGGGATTTGTGCTAGTTTATGAGCCTGTAAGAGTACAGGGTCTAGCCACAGGTAATTCGTCTCGCTTAGTCCAGATGGCAGCACTATACAGGACATGATTGTTTTTGATACTTACCATCATAAGGACAAACTATATTTAGCATCAAGATGTTAGATATCTTGGTTCAGAGTATTCTTGTTCATTTCTCATCTTATACTGAAATGTAAGACCTTTCTTCGTTTGTATATTACAGTTTTTTACGGCACTTATTGGCACTGAATAAATGACAAATCTTCGCCTTCAACTCGCCACAGTAATAACAGGCCTGCCGCTTATTGTAGATTCTGGAGCCATCTGCCTTGTTTTGATAAACACCGACAATGACTGTAAAGAGAAATTAGAACTTTTTGAATAAAATCGAAAGCCAGTTACCTGAAGCTTTGCCATCGCCTTGTAATGGCAGCTTCACCGCTAATACGCGAGATAGAATACACAATGTGCAGTGATCTCGATAACTTAACACGACCATTTTTTGTCTGGCTAATGCTATAATGCGCATGTTTATCATATTCAACAAATTTGCAGTGTTACAAATTACTGGAGTTGCCTTGGCACTCTGCAGGATGCTAAATCGACCACCCCACTCGATTTGCAGGATATAAATGCCGTCGAATTAAACCCTGGTGTTTTATATTTTTCTTTGTTTGGTCAGAAAAAGACAAATAATGCGCACAAACCTGATGGGTATTTTAATGTTATTGACTTGAGGTTCCTTTTCTTTTCTTTTGTCATTTCGTTTGACACCCCTGCTTGGTCCCTTAAACTGTCTCCCTTGTCCATAGGCTGTACATCAACTCCCTCTTCCACGTTCTTTTGATCGACTCCTTTTTCTACAAGCTCTCTGTGGACTCTCTTGTTTGGGTTGACCTACCTCATCTTTCGTATAACCTGGGTTAACATCCTAAAGATAGAGAAGGACGGGAAAAAAGAAGACTTCTTATGTTATTCAAAGAAAAATTATTCTTACGGGCCCATGCGATTATTTGCCTGATCATCAGCTGATACTAAGGCACAATTACTCAAAACGGGTTTTAGTTCATGATGATATTTTGTTTGAGGTCAATGGAGATAAGCATTGCAGTGGGATATAGCTTTTATCAGCATACTGAAAATTAGTCAATGGGCAATACTGTAGCCAAGTCTGATATTAACAAAACTAGCCGGGATGCATTCTAAACGTCGCTTTACCCGGCCGATTTCGTGTGACACCGCCTCACATTCAGTTTTTTTTCACTTTCGCGCTATGTGCTTTCCCCATCTACCAAAATTGATACATCTAACCCAATGCAACATGCATAGGCCTACACACAAAAGTCTTCTAACACGGTAGGCCTACAGACGCTCGCACAAAAAATTCTCAGTGGCCTAATTTTCCTGCAGCATTCTGGTGGAATGAGTCATCAACAGATATTGGCCTCTCCTGGTAACATTAACCCTAACAACCAGATTGGGACATTTCTGAAAATAAAGCCTTTACAAGACATCTATGGCCTGTATACACGTTATAAGAAATTAAGTACAGTAGGCTATAATTAGAGAGGTTAAGATCTAGTACGTTAAAGGTAACGGTAACGTTAATGACTTCATAATGACGTCTTAGCCCACCAGTCTGAAAAAGTGCAGGTGGCCAGTGACGTCATAATGACGTTTTTAACGTTACCATTATCGCTAACATGCGAAATCTTAACCTCGCTAATATACATACATATTGTGAGCTGCCTAGCTGTTTCTATTGTAAACCTAACTTGAAATGAATTGCGAGAGACTTCTTCAACAGCGCATATTTGATTCGGCCCTGTAGATTACACCGCGAATCTTTCTGGAGTCCGCTTTTGCTGTATAGTGGTTAAATGCAATAACTTAATTTCTTCTTATTTTTTTTCCTACCACTTCCGGCCAAAAGTGTTGAAAGAAAAAGCAACTTCTGTCATGCCATAGGCCTACCAATACAACAGCCAGTTTTCAGAAGTAGGCTAGTGTTGCAAAAACACAATATTTTCTACAACAACCATCTCAAGCCTGGCCTAAAGCGTGAAACCAAAGCGTGAAACTAGCCTTTGATAGTCCTACAGATTGCGGCGTTTGCACATTCCCAAAAAGCAACTTCTGTCACGATGAGCCATATGCCTACCAATGCAACAGTCAGTTTTCAGAAGTAGGCTAGTGTTGCAAAATTAGAATAGGGAGGTTAAGAACTCGAACGATAAACGACAATGTTAACGACAATGACGTCATTACGATTCTCGTGAATAAATAGCATTTGTTGGGTTAAGAAGCATTGAATTTCCCGGAAACGTAAAATGTTCATTAGGATGAAACTGATCCGAGGTAGGAAAGACCAGGACGAGGCCTTTTTACTGACTTATATACCGGTAATGCCTTGATGTGACTTGTAATGATAATATTGAAACGTGCTTGAACATCTCTTGGCCTATCAGCGCCTATTGTGCACGGCTATTTAATGAATTACCTCATCAATTATAGACATGAAGATGTGCATGATCAAGCGGTCCGGGTCGACAGGGTTTCATTTCGGTTACGATTATCTTACACGGAGAAGTTTGTTACTTTATGGATTACATCATGTGTGTGAAAGCACAACTCATAATCAAAAAAATGATTGTAACACATGTTTGCATGCTGCAGTGGGACCTACACATGTATTTATCTTTGTGAGATGCTATAAACATTGGTAGTCAAGATAGTGTTGGTTCTGATTTTTGAGCTGAGATGTGAGAGACCCTTATTGGCAACATCAGCATTTATCTTGCCTAGTTGCTGCCTATTAAGTCCCTTCAATGATTTAAAGTTGGTACCTACTTCCAAAAATGGAGCTGGTAAAAACTTCTGGGCTCAATGAGCATGAGAGTTAATGCCAACGTTAGCGCTAATGCTGGCTTTTAAAAACCTTCACTTATGTAACATGTGAATATCATTGATTTGGAAAAATTGTGTCTCGCTAACATTATTCTGGATTTTAATACCATTTGAACTGATACCACTCTCATATAAGTGATTTTAAAGCCAGCGTTAGCGCTAACGTTAGCATTAACTCTACGCTCATTGAGCAACCGGGCCCTGTGTTCAGATACCATGATAAGACATTCTACTATTTTCTGATAAAAATGTCCAAAAAGGCCTGAAGCAAAAGTAGGAAACCAACTTCACCCCCTCCGCCCCCGGCGTGTTCAAACCCAGTCGGAATAGAGGAAGAATTTGGGAAACACTAAAATATCATGATAAGGAAAACCCTGACAGATGTTATGCTGGCTCTGGTATACTACACAGTGCTCATTCCACTCTGATCGAGGCCTCTATATGAAAGGCTTGACAAACTAATGATAAAAAATCCAACACAACACAACATGTAACAGGCTGCATTGGGTTAATCTCAGTGCTGAGGATTCAATGCAACACTAAAATGCATTACAAGCAGAGCCAACTGCTACGAAAGCAGGAAAAGTTTATCATCTTGTCTGTTGTGAGCACTTGTGATAGCCGGGATCTGGTCTGATAAGTAGGCTGTCAGTCAGTGGAATTCTAAATCTAGTAACCTTTCCAGAAGGAGCTTTGGCCACCTTCTTTGGGTGACTGTAATCATAACAATGTCTGCACTAGGCTCACAAAAGGTGCATCGTAGGCCTGTGGTCTATAAATATAATGACCTTCTGAACCAAACGACATTTATTCATCATTGAAACGGTAGACGATTTGGAAGATAACGCCATTGTCGTTACCGTTGTAGTTTATCGTTCGAGTTCTTAACCTCCCTATTATTTTCTACAACAACCATCTCAAGCCTGGCCTAAAGCGTTAAACCAAGGCTTGAAACCAAAGCATGAAACTAGCCTTTGATATCCTACAGATTGCGGCGTTTGCACATTCCCTGCCAATATTGCGATAAATTTTCAATTGGGTAGGCCTACTGTATAGTGCTGCGCACTATATCACTATTTATTGAACAATCACTTCACGTGAAATCATGAACCGCTGTAAATAACTTCTTTGTATTTAAATATTGTTTCATGTTGCGAATGAGTGAGGGCTCTCAACAAGGACTTACAGTTAAAAGGCCTTCGACCTTAATTGATGATATAAAAGTTGTTGTTAATATTTACTTAGAATCCTTCTCATACCCCTCGCTTGTTTGCGTGTCATGAAGCAGTATAGTCATGTTGCATGCTACCATTAGGCCATTTATTCGCTTTTCGGGCTTCATTTCATCCTAGTCAAAACATTACTCACCTTAGCAGGTGCACTATTACATAAGTGAGATTAACAAATTTCTATTAAAAGAACAAAATCACCGTCACAGCATATTTCATCATGCTAAGGAATGCATTTCTTGAAACCATGACTAATATATTGGTTGAGTAATATCTATGCAAGTTTTGAATTGAGCAATATCTAGAAATACTGATATATGTTATTAGGCGAAATAAAGCTGTGAGAAACAGTTATTATATCTTTTATGTGAGATACGTTTTGTAACAACAACTAGTACTGTATCTAATATCACTGTATAACATGTCATAATTTGCCTTTAAGATAAATATTTATCTGTTAGGAAATACCATAAAATATGTACCAATCATTGTGAAATACAATGAGTCATTTAATGCAATCCCAGGGAGATCACCTCAAAAAGCCAGTTCAAACCAGAAATAGGTATACATCTGACGAGTAAATTGACTAAAATTGCACATCTAAATTCTTGGAAAAACAGGTAAATTACTGAACTAAAACGGGTATATAAAGGGAACATTAGTTGCTTGAACGGGAGACACTTAGAAGAGGATCTCAGTCGAGACACAAAGGGTCAGAGTCACTGACAGGCTAAATGCCCCCCCCCCCCCCGATTTCCCGTATTTCTCATATTTCGGATAACCTAAAATCTTTCCATTCCACTCGAAGAAAATACATGTAAGTTTGCCGATTTACTACATCATAATTATCATTCTTGCATTGATACGTACCTAATTAGCCACCATCTTGATTACTATTACTCCTGGCTTTGAAGTGATCTCCCATGGTTTACGAACGGAAATTACTTATGATAAGACATAATTACTATTACGTACAGTTTCATACCTGCTGATTTCAACAAACTTCTAGCGGTATTCAGCCCAAATCATCTTTAGGCCTTTATATTTCATCCTCCTCCTACTATTGTAAATTCTCCTCAATAAAATTATAAAGCATATTTTAATCTTAGCTTGATAATATCGTGTGCTATACTAACAACCTTTTGCATAAATTGATTCCTAGCAAAGAGGTACGATTCTTGCAGGCGCCCCTTTCTGCTACAGTGTAGAGCTTGTGCTTTACCTTTCATTCTCATTATCAATGAAGTTGAATTCTTCATCAGAGACCTCCTCGCTGCTGATGTCGCTCTCCGCTGGTTCATAGCTCTTGTCAAGGGGATCAACCGTATCATCAAGAGATTCATCATCAGACGATTCTGACCCAGGTCCATCCTCCATTTCATTTGACGCTGATGGCACGGCTTGAGGGCAATTTCCTGTGGCTATGTTTGGAAGGTGGGTGAGGGTCAGTTCCAGTTGGTGTTCCTGTAAAATTCAATATACATGTAGCATTAGAACATCCAATATCATATCGATTTCATGTTAAAACTAATCGGATAGATTCTTGACAGTGAGACAACATGCAGATGCTGTGAAAATTTCCTGTGTTCAGTTCCAACATATTTGTGACCCACCACGACAAAATGAGTCGCATGTCGCACAGAAGATGAGCCTAAAATGACACCAGGACATAATAGAAGAAATTGATATGCTCCGATTTTACAAAAGGCAGACAATGGTGAAATGAACAACCAGTCTGTCTCAACCTGTCAAGCTCAGAGCGACATGCGACCTGTTTTGTCATGGCGGGTCACATTTGTGACAGACTGCAAATGGTATCAGGCTGTTTCGCTACATTGCCAGTTCGCTACAAGTCGTTTCGCTACATGTGGCAGTCGTTTCGCTACATGGTAGGTCGTTTCGCTACATGGGTGGAGTCGTTTCGCTACATGATGGGTATGGTCGTTTCGCTACATGGAGGACGTTTCGCTACATGGGTGGAGTCATTTCGCTACATGGATGTAGTCATTATTTTTACTCTATTTTACCCTACTATAATTCCCGGTGGTGACTACAAATTTATTATAGCACAGTTTGCCGGTAAAAAAACTTATACGGTTTGATGGCGCGCAAGGGGTTCTTGTCGTCCTGGCCTGGGTTAGGCCACATAAAAAAAAGAGTTGGTGATCGTCCCCGCCCGCCCCTACGAAAAACGCCCGGCCCCATTTTTTGTTAAAATCCTAAAAAAGTTGGTATAATGTTCTCTGCTATAGGGTCAGAATTGCATGGTTGGAATCATGGTTGCGCTTCAAAGACGTATCTTTAAGGCATGGGACGATTACAGCGACGGGGAGATAACGACAGAACAGTTGTTGAGAGTTTGTTCGCACTTGAATCATCCTCGGCACCCAGTGGTTTTCCATATGCTCCAGCTCTCGCTATTACAAACTTGTATGGGACGTAGGAGTATCAAAAACCTGAAGCTCAGGATGCACTTGAATGGACCAGTAACCTCATAGACATCCATTTGCGTTGGCTCGCTCAATTACGTACTTATTATTGATTGACAGGGGTCATTCAACCGCACTTAAACGCATATTTGGAGGTCTTTGCAAGGCCTTCGCGTTGGCTCGCTCAACCGTCTGTATCCGTGTATACGTACTTATTATTGATTGACAGGGGTCATTCAAACGCACTCCAACGCAGATTTGGAGGCCTTTGCAAGGCCTTCGCGTTGGCTCCCATGTAGCGAAACGTCCTCCATGAAGCGAAACCACCATACCCATCATGTAGCGAAACGACTCCACCCATGTAGCGAAACGACCTACCATGTAGCGAAACGACCGCCACATGTAGCAAAACGACTTGTAGCGAACTGGCAATGTAGCGAAACGACAGTAATTCCTGCAAATCACTCCATGAGGCTGTCAGATCCAACAAAGGAGTCTCAGAAAAGAGGTTGAGAATAGAAATTGTTGTGCTGTCGGCAGCCATGATGAGGGCAGATAAGATACAAACAAGAAATCAGAAGGAGTCGTTGATTTCGCCATAGATGACCTACATACGGGACTTTTATTGAGAACAGTAATAAACATTCATAAGGACAGGTGGCAGCACCATACAGTATTACAGAACTTAAAGGGAAGATATCAACATACTCTGACAACACCCCCACTTGATTGAATCTTCCTAAAGCTAAATCAAACAAGTTACCACCCAGCAAAGTGTATTATTTTAGGCAAAATAAACCAATGGTGTTCTCAAATAGAAACATCAATCAATGTTTTATGTAATGGCATTTTTTTTAATCTAAACATCTAAAAAACTACTAATCTAGCCTCACATTTTGTAAATACCGTAGTGAGCAAATGATATACAAGGACCAAGCTTGATTGTCTTTCAGGACGGCTAATCTTGCCAAGGAAATTCATACCCTCCACCAAGTCCGGGAGTTTTGACATATGTTCAAATTTACAGTGGCCGAGGATCTCGTGCCATCCCTTGATGTCCCGCGCGACGCACACAGAATCAGTTATGGATGAAATTTCATCATGAGAGTGATCATGAGTACTCAAATGGTACAATCTTCCATGCTTGACAATGTCAAAAACAGTTCCACTTCTGTGAATCAGTTCTGCTTTGTTGTTGTGAAATAGCACCTGGGCCCCTCCCTCGCTTGCTGCGTTTACAGAGAAAATGTCCTGTGGGTAGGATGGTATATACAGCGCATTTTTCAACACCACGTTAGACTGATTTCCATCCCTGTCCATCAGGGTGACCGCTGCGTCACCGCGCTTCTGCGCAACATTATTCGATTTGGACCCATTAGCGAGTTCAATGTGATGTTTCTCTGGCACAAACGTGTTGTCAAAACGTACAAAACGCGACTCATCCGTGACGATATGTGTCGTTGCTCCACAATCTACGAGTAGAGCATCATTCTTTAGCTCACAACTGCCAACATGATCTATTGCTCGAAACGCGAAGGAAAATTCATTGTCTTCCGGCGAGGTGTGGTCAGCTACATGCTTGACCTTATCGTTCTTTTTCTTTTTATGGCAATTTCTGTCATTGTGCGTGCCCGATTTGCAATGTGAGCACCACTTCGAGCTTTTCCCAGCGCTTTCGGAATTGGGGCACTTCCGGGAGATGTGCCCCACTTTACTGCAATTGTAGCATGTCACATCACTACCTGTTTTCGAATAAGACTCGTGTGTCTGTTTCGAATATCGTTTACCATGTCCATAGGCAGCTTTCATTACGGTGTCTTCACCACCTGTAGTACTCCTTGCCTTCTCTGCATCTTCAAAACTACGCAGTGCAGCCATAAACTCAGTGAACGTCTGGTTTTTGTCCGCCTGTGTAATCACAACAACGAACGGCTTATACGAATCTGGCAGTCCCTTTAACACCATGGCAATCACCAGACTGTCAGCTACTTTTTCTCCTGCATTATTTAGTGCCCAGGATGCATTCTCTGCACGAATAACATAGTCTGTGATTGTCTCGTTTGGCTGCTTTACCAGGGAAGTGAGCTCTGTGTAAAGCGCAATCACTCTGGGCTTGCCAGAGCCGGCCTTATGTGTCCTCAGGATCTTAAGGGCTTTCCTGCCATCATCAGCAGCATCTCGCATTACCAAGCTCAAACTTTTATCGTCTAAGAACTGGATTAGTTCTGCATAGGCTACTTCGTTTTTCCCCCTACCGTCCTCGTCCGCGGGATCGTCCCGGGCGGTGATAATGGCCTTTTTGGAGCTTAAGATAACCGAGGAATTTCACCTCCCATTGTTCATACTTGCGTTCATCCCCATCGAAACAAAGCCTAGCAAAGCGTGATCGGGTCTGCGGAGTGGAATCGTGCAGTGTCCCATAACCTGTTGTGCTGTCGGCAGCCATGATGAGGGCAGATAAGATACAAACAAGAAATCAGAAGGAGTCGTTGATTTCGCCATAGATGACCTACATACGGGACTTTTATTGAGAACAGTAATAAACATTCATAAGGTATCAACATACTCTGACAGTGACAACAGAAATAAGTGGTATCAGAGAAGCCATTGAAAGAAAGGATATAGAGAAATTCAAATGGATCAATGGAAAAGAACAGCTGGCAGATGTATTAACAAAGAAAGGAGCATCAGCAAACCGGTTACTGAAAGTATAAGAAAGCGGAAAATTGGACATTTGAAAAGTTTATCATTACTTACTGGCATTGGTTGTATTCCACTCATACAGTCACTCCATATGATGGGCCGGCCCAGGTTTCTTGCTTGTGATCATTCTTTGTCATATGTACTGGTATAGTTTATCCTCTAGATAATATGTCCTCCCGACTCCATCTGTTCTCCATGAACAACTCTTCTCAACTCCCTTAAAATTCCCTCCTCCCAAAAGTACACACAGATCTGTGATGTCATCACTACATGAGCACAATGTCATTATTTGTGTGTAAGTGGTCTGCTAGTTAAAGTTAACATATTATCTAGATATAGACGGAGATCTTTCACAGTTTGTCTTTTTCATTTCTCTGAAAACATCATTTCATAAAAGCTTTACCTGATGAGGAAACATTTGGCTTGACATCAATGATGGAAGGTAATGACATCAATGATGGAAATGCTGCACACCTTTTCATCTGTTTGTGTTCCTGAATATAAAAACAAAAAGTTTCTCTCTCAGTTCCCTATTAAATTCTATTGTGTTCAATTTGGCAAAAGCTACTTGTTGTTTATGGAGTCGCCCTGTTTTATGACCAACATTAGTATATTATGCTTTAAAAATACTTACCTATTGAGACTGTCACCTTGGTCTTTGGTTTTTCATAATTCGTCTGCACACTCATCAGACGATGCTTTGGTCGCCGAATTCGCCTATTCACTTGGGTGAATTGACTTTTGGTCTGACAAGGCTGAAAAGGTGGAGTAAAGAGCTCAAATAAAAACCATTGCCAACACTTTGTTTCATGAATTCAACTTTTTGCTATGCATAAGTCAAGTCTAGTTACATGGCGGCTTGTTGTAAATTCTGTTCCGAAATATTGAGTAAAAGAGACAAAATGTTTTCTTTCACCTGGAACAGTGGAAGGCAATGATGATGGGGGAAATTTTTACTGTTCCATCCAGAGTAGTGTCAGCTTGTTAGTTCGATTCTCAACTCACCACAGATTCCTGACCACCATCTTCATCATCACTGACATCAGCTTCGATAGCAGCTTGGAAATCCATGGCTTCCTTCCAAGCACCAGCAGCATCCACGTCCTATGTAATTGTAAAAAGAATGTAATTATTGCCAGTGATTGTCCCACATGTCAGTCTACCCCTGATTATCTCGTCTTATATTGTCTAGCTGCTCTATGCATCCGTAAGGAAGTAAGGAAATGTATGGGCCTTATACTGTCATGACTGTTACGGTGTGATGCTTCATATACATAGGTATGGCGCGCGGAAGCGATCACTATTAATATAAGCGTTAAACACTTGTCTCCTTTCGTGATTTGTGTTCAACACAAATCATTCTTGATTGATGACAGGTTGGTTATCCGGCGACCAATCAAATGCCCTCTTACATTCTTTCATTACGGATGAGTCACGTGACTTGTCCTGCGTGAGCGCCATACGCTGGTCAGATACGACGCGGAGATTTTGACATGACGAAGTTTTTTGTTGCCTTCTTTGTAATTTTTTCCCTGGCAAACTGCGCTGAAGGGCCTCCACCGCCCGAGAGATACAATATTCTTAGCTTTTTGGATGTATGCAGAAATGTTGTTCAGGACGTGGGTAGGTACTTGCACCAGGACATGGATACAAATCAAGTGACGATTGCGGTGCAACGACTGGAAGGTGTCCGGACAAATTTATTTCGTGCGGCACACGAGTGGCCGCAAATCGGAGAACTAGCGGATATTATACAAACTATGCTGAGACAACTGGAAACGTTTGAAATTAATAGGTGAGTGGTTTATCTGTCGTACGCTTGTATCCTAACTGTCTCCATTAGGCTATTATATATGCCATGCACCCTGGGGCCTATTTTTCCGGCACGTCAAATCCATGCACTGGTAGCATAGGGCTATCCGGCCCCGTGCATGGCCACATTGTATTGTACTCGGATTGCTTTATAAGACTAATGCAACTTCCAAGACATTTTGAAAAGTGATGAGGCTCTTTTTGGCTCTCCTGTCTGAGAGGTGAGCTTTGCATCCCCCCCCCCCCCAATTTAATGGAAATTTTGCATAAATTTTAAAACTCAAAAATATGCAAAGGGTTTAATCACGAAATCAAAATCAAAACTAACCTCACCAAAACTAATTATTTTCCTATACCTGAAATCTGCTCTCAAATAATAATAATCGTAGACTCAACCACACTCAAATTACAATGCTTATAATCTGATAAAGCTATAATCTCCTGCATCCTGTTATCAAGTTGTCTAGAAGAGACCCTGACTGATGTTATGTAATAACATAGTCATTTCAGACATCCAGACCACCTGGAAACACAAGACTAAAGCTTACTTTACCACCATCAAAGAGCTTTACAGTATCCAGTTATGATATATGAACATTTCAATCTAAAGCACACAACAACTTTGGTGGCAAATATCAACACATTAGATCAAACAACTTAACCAATCATCCAAATATCCATCTAATCATCTGTACATTTCTAAATGTTCATCGCCCTAGTAAAACACTTTTCAACGCCTTTCTTCGGAATAAACAAAGTCTTTATATTCTTCGAGTATTTCTCTTACAAGGGTTAAAATCTATATTGCCTCTAGGGCTTTGCTTTTTGGCTCACCGTAAGGGGAGTCTATACGATAGCGCTGTGTCCGTCGTCGTCGTCGTCGTCGTCGTATCCTAACAGTGGCACGTTTCTTAACTGCTAGGGCTATGAACTTGAAACTTTGTACACAGAATGCCCTAGGTCAGCTGACCTCTGACACTGATTTTCGGTCCGATCTGATTCTCTGTTTGGCCACCAGGGGGCCAAATGTCGATATCTAAAAAGTGTGATATCTCGCTTATTAGTGACTTGTTTTCGATAAAACTTTTGTTGTAGGTACTCATAGCAAATATACATCTTATATTATACGGGTTTTTAATTTGACCTTGTTTTCAAGGTCACAGAGGTCATATGGCGTAAATTGGCCATTAGAGTGTAAACTATGGCACGTTTCTTAACCACTAAAGCTATGAACTTGAAACTTGGTACATATAACCCCCTATATCACATAGCCTCTGGTGCTGAATTTCAGTTTGATCTGATTCTCAACTTTGCCACCAGGGGGCCAAAAGTGGATATCTGAAAAGTGTGATATCTCGCTTATAAGTGACTTGTTTTCGATAAAATTTTTATGGTAGGTACTCTTAGGAAGAATACATCACATGTCTTACGGGTTTTCAATTTGACCTACTTTTCAAGGTCACACTCACAGAGGTCATATGGCGTAAATTGGCCGTTAGAGTGTAAACTATGGCACGTTTCTTAACCAGTAAAGCTATGAACTTGAAACTTGGTGCATATAACCCCCTACATCAGATAACCTTTGATGCCGAATTTTGGCCTGATCTGATTCTTTATTCGGCCACCAGGGGGCCATAATGGAAAAAGGAAGAAGTGCAATATCTTGCTTATTTGAGTGAATTGTTTTCGATAAAATTTTTATGGCAGGGACTTCTAGCAAGGATACACCACATGTCCTACGATTTTTGGATTTGACCTCCTTTTCTAGGTCACAGAGGTCAAATGGCGTAAATTGGCCATTAGAGTGTAACTATGGCACGTTTCTTAACTGCTGAAGCTATGAACTTGAAAGTTGGTACATGTAACCCCCTACATCAGATAATCTCTGACACCGAATTTTGGCCTGATCTGATTCTTGATTTGGCAACCAGGGAGTCAAAACTGAAAAAGTAGGACATGCAATATCTCGCTTATTAATGACTTTTTTTCGATGAATTTTTTATTGCAGGGACTCTTAGCAATCACACGATATTGATCTTGTTGATGTCATAGACAATTATTGGTTGGATCATAAACTTATATATACTGCCCTGTCTTATTACTTGACATCAATACACATCTAAAAAAAGTCTTCATGCCTGATTGTGTTCACCATATTCACCTCTAAACTAAGCATGATCCTGCCTACTAAAAGATGTATACGGTGAGCACAATGGCCCCTGGCCGTTTCATTATATATTTCGTGATTTTCTTGATGATATTTCTGGACGACGTCAAATTGGAAGGATTTTGTTGCGGCAAATGCGCGGATGGGTGGTCGTCGTTTGACGAACTCCATGTCTGCCGCTACTAAAACTGTCTTTACTATCAACTCACTCAGGAGCCATAATGACCGAAACTTACACTCCGCCCAAATCAGCTAGCTAGCTATAGATTATTTCAAACCTCGCAGTGGAGGGAATGTCCAAATTACTCTTAATGTGCCAACTTGGCAACAATGTCCATATGAATGTTCATTTTTAAGACAAAAGTTTCAAAAAACAAATTTTGAACACAAAGCCATAAAAATTGGCAAAAAATATTGATCAAGATGGAACGGGCATTATTTTGGCCCCTACACAGTTCCATATTCAAATACTTTATGGAACGGGCATTATTTTTGCCCCTACACAGTTCCATACTTTATGCTGATTGTACACTAACGCGCGAAAAAGAACCATAAACCAATAAGCTCATCATCAGACGTTATCAATTTATGGTATGATGGATCCAGACAACACCACAAATTTACAACGCCCTTTCCGACATCATTGATTTATGATATCACAATGTAAGGAAGTCATTTTTGACCTTATTCCTTTATGATATGAGAATGTGAGCTATTGCCTTAAAAACAAAAGAACCACAGTTTAGAGTGGAGACGATAGCTCAAGCGTCCTATCGCATCCTCAGTCTTGCATATTGTCCAGTGCTAGTGGACTCAAACCTAACGTATGTCCAGTGCTAGTGGACTCAAACCTAACGTCTGTCCAGTATTAGTGAACTCAAACCTAACGAATGTCGAGTGCTGGTGGACTCAAACCTAACGAATATGAGTCTCCCGTTCTTCTGCGGCTTCCAGTAGGCAGATCTTGTTGGTTGGTCGCTTGAATGTACCAGTAGCTGTCTTTACAGAAACCTTCCTCACAATGTCATCAGCGTCGGATGGCTCCACAGCAACAATAATCCCAAGTGGGTAATGTCCCCGATGAGCTATTTTCATCTCATCGCACAACATCACCAAGTTATTCACAGCAAAGTCTCTAATTGGTGTGATGCTTTTCGTCCTCTCCTGCAGTGATGTCAAGTATTCCACTCGGAATCGTGCCCAAAATGCATTTATGAGTGCTTGCACTTGGCGATACCGATTTCTCACAATCAAGTCTCTTTCATAGAAGACTCCTGGTGGATGAGCATGAGCTGGTTCAGGGTTGAGAATTTGATTCGGCGTGATTGGTGCTGGATCTCTGGCGCTTGAGCTGATTGCACATAGAGGACGACTCTTGTACAAATGTTCACATTCAGCTACAACTGTTGCTAGCTGATCCTCAGTTGTAACTTGTCCCTTGATTACATTCAGCAGCACTCTCTCATGGTGATCTTGATCTGTAGCTTGCTCAAATTCGAAGTCTTGCATTGATGGAGCCCTCCTCTCAGGATCAACTAGCTGAAGCAATTCTGAGTCATTTGTCACAAATTTTGCAAGTACAAAGCCTCCTTCCTCCATCAGCTTGAAGATCTGCTCCACAATGATTCTTGCTGTCTCCCTATCGATTGACCTAATTACGTCATCAACGTAACTGTGACGTAAGCCTGTTTTGATAACTTCTGGGTGATATTTATCAACATTGTCCGTACAGGTTCTCTGCAGTGCATAGCCGGCGTTTCCTGGTGCATGAGTTCCTCCAAAGAAGTTATGAAGAAGTTGAAACTCGGCTACCTCACCATCCAAATTGTTGTCTTCAAACCATAGATAACGACATAAGTTCAAATTGTCACTGATGAAAACTTGATTGAACATACAATTTATGTCAGCTTGAATGGCGACTTCTCCGCCCGTGCGAAATCTCAGAAGAACTCCTAGCAGTGAGTTGATGTTATCTTCCCCGGAATATATGTGATCATTCAGACAAGATCCTTCATATCTGGCAGCTGCATCCCAGACAATCCTAAGTCTGCCCGGCTTGGCTGGGTGTAGTACATGATGAAAGGGAACATAGTTTATAACATCATCAGTCTCGCATTCCTCTTCTGGTATTCTTCTTACGTAACCCTTCCTACGGTAATCATCGAAAATGTCACAGTATGCCTGGTATTCAGTTTTATTTTCTGCAACCACTTTTCCTGCTTTCAGTTTTTTCTTCACTGACTGTAATCTCTTGTACGCCAACTCACGGTTGTTTGGCATCGTACTATAGGAATCTTTCAACGGAATAGGTACATAGTAATGTCCGTCACATAGATATGTTCCTTGCTCCAAGACATCCCTAGCCTTCAGATCCTCTGCAGAAATTGGTTTCTTGAAATTGTGTCTGGTTCCTGCATATTCAAATTCTGCCATCTGTATCAGTTTCTGGTTTAAATCCTCATAGCGTTTATCAACTGAGACGAAGTTACAGTCTAGTTTCCCATGAGGAATCCCACCAAGTAAGGTCCATCCCCATTTATAGCGTACAGCAACAGGATCTCCTCGATTTGGTCCCGGCCTCCACTCAAGCTGTTGATGAGCCTCTGGTACATTGCTGCCAACTAGAACTTTGATTCTCTCAGTAGGTGCAGTTGAGATTTGAAGATCTTTTAGATGGTCATATTTCATCCATGCTGCCTTGTCTGGTATGTGTTTCTCACCCATAGGTAGCTGATCCCAAGAGTAGACTTCATTCAACGTAATAGGCTCCTGATCTCCTTCAGCCAAGCTTTCAACAACCAGTTCAATTACTGTGCTATAGCCATCTTGAGATCCATGCAGCGTATTCAACGATATCTTCTGTTCAGCCGACTCCAAGGACAGTTCATCGAGTAGAGACTTTTCACAAAAACATGCGCTCGAGTAAGAATCGATACCAGCCCACGTTCTTACTTCTTTTCCTGTCACTGGTGATTTGACGATGACAGGAAATGCTGGGAAGTAGACATTATGGCCATTGGTGGCTGTGCATGCATTATCAACATCGATCTTCTTTGTCTGTTCATCAAAATGTAGGATGGTGTGATGCTTCCTGCTTGCCTTGCAACCCTTGACTTTGCATTCTTTAGGTAACGGACATTGAGACACCAAGCTGTGGGGTACTTTATCATCCAAGTTCAAACAATTGAAGCATAATCTCTGGCCTTTTATAGCTTCCATCCGCTGCTTCCATGGCTTTGACTTCAGGATATCACACTGCCAAATCTTGTGTTCACTTGAACAACCCGAGACTGAGCATTTCAATGACGCACCATTACCATTACCATTGCTTGCACCATTACCATTACCAGTATTCTTTCTTGTGGCATTACCATTACCATTATTCTTGTTACCATTCGACACGAAATAGGTAGACTTCGATGCACTCTGATCATGACTTGTCTTCTTGACATTGGCGCCCCCTGTGCTATTGTGAGTATGGCTTCTCTTGTTATCAAGTAGTATCGAAAACTCCGAGTCATCTACTTGTAGAGAAATTTTCTTTACAAAGTCAACAACATCTTTGAAGCAAACTTCGCCTTTTTTCTCCCTGAGATCCGATGCTTTCTTTAGCCATCCTCTGCGATCGTGAAGTGGTAACTTTGACACCGCGTCAACTAAGTAGCTGGGATGATCCAATGCAGTTTCCTTCCCGACACTTGAAATCGAGAGAAGAGCTGTCTCCAACAACTCCGAGTATGACCTCAACTCATGCCTTTCTCCCGGCTTGATGTCTGCAACCTGTTTCAGCTTCCTGTGGAACTCTTGAGTGATAAGATGAGGCTGCCCAAATTGTCTATACAGTTCATTCGTTGCTTCTGCGAAAGCTTTCCCTGGTGGTAACATATCGTACTTTTTAATCACATCATTCGCCTTTCCAAAACAATACTTTCTCAAGTTTTGATATTTCTCACCATCATCCTGAGTCCTGGTTTCTATGTTTGCTTGGAAAGAACTTTTGAATCTTGGGTAATCTAAGGGATCACCAGAAAAACCTTTCAACTCAGGCCGAGGCAATTCTAGGCGAGTTTGCAGTAGCCTCAAATGATTTACGACTGCATGTAATCCATCCACCGCAGTGGCATTTGGCTCGCCAATATTGTCGACCGCTCCCAGTACAACAGGTCCTAGTTTTCTATCATGGACACTTGGCCCGCCATCAGAGTTCATATTTACGAAGTTCACAGTGTCTGGTTGTTGAACCATACTGCCAGACATTTCAAGAGACGGCGCAGTGTTGACATTTGGCCCGCCATCAGAGTTCATATTTACGAAGTTCAGTGTCTGGTTGTTGAACCATACTGCCAGACATTTCAAGAGACGGCGCAGTGTTGACATTTGGCCCGCCATCAGAGTTTGTATTTACAAAGTTTACAGTAACATGGTCCGGTTGAACCATACTGCCAACCATTTCCTGAGACAGCGCAGTGTTGACATTTGGCCCGCCATCAGAGCTCGTATTTACAAAGTTTACAGTAACAGTGTCCAGTTGTTGAACCATACTGCCAACCATTTCAAGAGACGGCGCAGTGTTGACATTTGGCCCGCCATCAGTTTGTATTTACAAAGTTTACAGTAACATGGTCCGGTTGAACCATACTGCCAACCATTTCCTGAGACAGCGCAGTGTTGACATTTGGCCCGCCATCAGAGTTTGTATTTACAAAGTTTACAGTAACAGTTTCCAGTTGTTGAACCATACTGCCAACCATTTCCAGAGACGGCGCAGTCCTGACATTTGGCTCGTCAATCAGACCCTCCTGATTTCCCCACATGGGATCTAACCCATCAGCAGTCATGACGTTCGTTGGTACACTAGTATTCTCGAATTCAAAATCACCTGCTCTAGAGTCCTGATCGTTGAATTCAATTTCTAGCGCCATCTGATCCTCCAACGCCCTAACCTGGATGTCGAGCAATTTCTCTTGCTCTTCGAGCTCTATTTCCTCCCTACGTCTCCTGTGTGCTGCTTCTAACTGCACTCTCTTCATTTCCAATTCAGCTTTATTTTGACGAAATTTTAGCTTAATACTTTTGTCACTACGGTTCGAACGGAAGCTCCCATCCCCACTTGGAAGTCTCATGGCACCAAGATCCATGTTCGAATAGCGAGAGAACGGCACCCCCTGGGGATCGAAGCCCAAACTAACGTCAGTGTCTTTTACACGTGTGTTCTCCATATTCTACAGCATAGATTTTTACTGTACATTTCTAAATGTTTATCGCCCTAGTAAAACACTTTTCAACGCCTTTTCTTCGGAATAAACAAAGTCTTTATATTCTTCCAGTATTTCTCTTACAAGGGTTAAAATCTATATTGCCTCTAGGGCTTTGCTTTTTATATATTTCGTGATTTTCTTGATGATATTTCTGGACGACGTCAAATTGGAAGGATTTTGTTGCGGCAAATGCGCGGATGGGTGGTCGTTGTTTGACGTCCATGTCTGCCGCTACTAAAACTGTCTTTACTATCAACTCACTCAGGAGCCATAATGACCGAAACTTACATCATCAATCTAATCCATCAATCTACTAATCCTCTAGCATCCTCTAAATACACTAATGACATAAGCCATTATGAAATTTTCTAATGCTAAGTACGACACAAATAAAGCTTTGTAGGCCTAATCAAATTATTCCAACTCTGGTTTCATCAATCATTATAGTTCTGCTTCCCATTTCAAACTCAATGAAATGGCCAGGGCCATTGTGCTCACCTCATGTGGAGGAAAGATGGATAAAGAGCATGGTCTTGTGTCATGTAGTGTTAGGTTTGATGTAGGGCCAAGCAATTACAATTTCCCCAAAATGGCCAATTTACAGTACATTCAACCTCTGTGACCTTGAAAAGTAGGTCAAATCAAAGAAGACCCGGGTGACACATTGAATGGTTGTTAGAATTAGATGTACCTATGATATAAAATTGGTGCCAATCGGGCAAGTCATTACTAGGAATAATGGCATTTTGAAGAATTTAGGATTTGGCCCCCTCCCTGGAGGCCAAACGGAAAATCAGATCGCACCAAACTTCGGTACCTGAGATCACCTGACCAAGGGGTACATGTGTACTTAATTTGTGATCAATAGTCATTGCAGTTAAGAAACGTGCCATAGTTACGGCCTGACGGCGAATTTACGCCATTTGACCTCTGTGACCTTGACAAGAAGGTCAAATTAAAAACCTGTGTGACATATACTGTATGGTGGTTAGATGTACCCATGATATCAAATTGGTGGCAATCGGGCAAGAAGTTAAGGAATAAGCACATTTTTAAGGTTTTTGGATTTTGCCCCCTGGTGGTCAAGTGGTGAATCATATTGGACCAAACTTCGGTCCCTGAGATCACCTGACTAAGGGGTAAATGTGTACCAAACTTGGTATCAATAGTCATTGCAGTTTAGAAACGTGCCATCGTTACATCCTAACGGCTAATTTACACCATTTGACCTCTGTGACCTTGAAAAGGAGGTCAAATCAAAAACCCGGAGGATATATGATGCACCTTTGCTAGAAGTACCTACCATATTTTTTTCAAAATTTCCCGACTACTATTAAGGGAGATATTGCATATTTTCACTTTTAACGTTTGGCCCCCTGGTGGCCAAACCATGAAACGAATCGGACCGAAACTTGGTCTCCCAGGTGTCATTACATAAGGGTACATGTGTACCAAGTTTCAACTCAATAGCTCTAACAGTTACGAAACGTGCCCTGCTAACGGACGACGGACGACGACGGACGACGACGACGACGACGACGACGACGACGACGGACGACGGACGCCACGGTATGGGATAAGCTCACCTCTGCTAAGAGGTGAGCTAAAAAGCATCTTTTTCTCACAATCCTCATTCAATGAACTACCTTTCAAAAACAATCTATCACACATTCTTATTGTCTCGTTAACTAAGAAAAACCGTCCTTGTTCTAAAAATGATAGTAAAGACAGTAGAGTTAAGTCCAGATTTGGCATTTGGCTCTCTCTGCAACTTAAAATATGACGTTGGCCATCGGATGGTCAGATGGCGGGCGGGCATAAACTTCGCTCTGGTGAAAATAAAATAACCAGTGTTCCTAATCGCTACGGTTTTCATATTCGTTTCACATCGTCCCTTTAACCAACGCATTGTCCTTTTTCGTTTCGTTATCATAACATCCATCCGGTTTAACTGTTGTATGATGCAAAATATACAGCAAATCAAGTCTGTAAGATAAAATGTCGCAGTCCCAATGCATCTTTCCTTCTCTCTTTTCTCTAACAATCCATAAAAAATCTTGTGAAAATTCTGGCCATTTCATTCATTATCGGTATACAGCATGCTGTTTTTCTGTTCAAAATAAAGTGTTAGGCTTGGCTGACACATCAAACACAAGATTTCTACCATAGCACACAATTCGATTTCTCTCTGACTCTGAGCATTCTAAGACAGATTCATCGGGGTTTACGCAAAATCGTGAAATTAAAGCTGAACTGTATGAACAAAAAACAGAAGCGTCCTAAAAAGACCACCGCCCCTAGAAATATGGTATTTTATGTGCTGGTCAAGCCAATTGAAGACTGGCTTTGTTATGGCTTGCAGTACGCTACCTGGTGCGGAAGTGGTCTATTAATTTGAAGTAAGGTAATTTTTAAGATAAAATAGGATTTTATGACCTTTTTTACGCCTGAAATGTTGTTTTACTGCATCAAAATTGCTTTTTAAAAAAGCATTGTACCTCCTTTTCATTCAGTCCTAGCGGAAACATTGCCTATGGGTCTACACTTCACGTCCATGTTAGTCAATACGCATACTGAAAGAGGGTCTAGTAGTGAGAAATCCGAACCTCCGCATGGCCAGCACACGGCCACACTACCCACCTGGCATAGGCCTACATGTATTCAAATTCAATGTGAATTTCTTTAACTTCATTTTTTCAGGATACCTGCAGGTGTACGGTCAGGATTTCATTCTCAATGTACTTGGAGTGATCAAGTTGGCCCCCCAGCCTATGCAATTTCTCAACAACAATTGGAATTTTTGTTTGACCTCGATTTCACTGTTCCAAGGATTGCAGCTATGCTACATGTTTCTGTATCAACAGTGCGCCGCAGGTTGAGGTAAGTCATTTGCTAAAAACTCATGATATAGCATGTCTAGAGCCTAGAGGCAATAAATAATGCAGGCTACTGTGGGCTATATTATCAATACTTATTTTAGGCCATTCAACAAAAAATACATGTACTTGTCAACAGTCAGTCAACTTGATAATAGTTGGTGGGGTGGACCTTTGATAATCAATATTTGAGCCCCTAAGAACCTGACTGGGCCATCCCATCTTCGTGTTCTTTAGAGATAATGGGACTCAAAGTTTTCAGTCCTTTGTCTTGTCATACAGGTAATTGGAAATGCAAAATACCGGGTGGCCAAAAATAAACGTTTTGAACTTGGATCTCAAAACTAATTTGAATTCTCGGGTGTCTTGAAAATTTACACAGGGAATTAACATGGATTAAATTGGCTGCTGAATGTTGTTAAAAATTACATAGTCATTGTCATAGCTAAAACTGTACATAAAAACTAAGCAGTTGCACATGTTTCAAAAAACCCAAATTAGCTTGTCTGGCGGGATATTTCCTTCTTCAAAAACCACACCCCTGACAGCTAATATTGTGAAACGGAAATTCCTATCTGTATTTTTCTTGCTTTGCGATACTCCTTAAAGTTCTACCTTTACTTGGGCCTAAACGGGTCATGTATTATGCCGGGTGTTCGATCCACCTTACAATGTATTGTAAGATGTTGATGGATTGAAAACTATTGTTGTCTGTTTCCCTGGTTGACTCATTTTGTTTAGTTGTCCCTGGTCGCTCGCAGAGAAAATACCTGCCGTCCTTCCATCTGTACGGCCACTTGTGAGCGCGAAATCGGTAGAAGTAAGCCAGGTATCAAATTAAAAACACCCGACTGAGAATATTTTTTTCATAATAGATATTTAGCTTCGTTTTCACCACTGAGGTTTGGGTGAGACAACCCAAACCGCTTGGGTTGGTGCAAAATGTGGAGTCATTTCAAAAGCATTTAAAACACCACATAAGTCGATATTTAATTTGAGATGTTTTTAGAATAGAAATTGATACCTCACTGTCGTTATTGATCGTCTCACCGAAACCGGTCGGGTGGAGCCAAAATATTGGCCAAAACCGCGGCATAGCGAGGTTTTGGTCTACATAGATTCTGATAGATTCTCTGAAACATTCTGTATTATTATATCTTTCAGATATTATTCCTTGTCATACAGATTGCGTCGTACCAGGATAAACAATACGCAACTTGATGCAGCTGTCCGCACCATCTGTTCCTTCAATCGACATCTTGGCTACAGATTAGTTCACGCTAGGCTTGTAAGCGAGAATATCTATGTTTCTCGGCAGCGAGTTAGAGATAGTATGCTTCGAGTAGACCCGACATCGGTGGCATTAAGGTGGTGTCATTCAATTAGGAGGCGTTCATACAGGGTTGCGGGACCAAATTCCCTTTGGCATATAGATGGGAACCATAAGTTGATTAGGTATGTACCATCACCAAGTCCATTAACTTTTCAATTTCCGTTCAAAAGAGAACTCTTGTAAAAACATTTTTGGTATGTATTTTGGGTGTGACTAGAGGAAAGTTCATTTCAAAAAAGGGACTTGTTTGATTCTTGATATATAACACCTTGGCAGCCACCTTGAAATCGGTTTCTGTCAATTTAAAGTAGAACCAGGTGAAATTAATTTTTGGTCTGAAAGTTGGGGATGACTAGAGGAAAGTTCCTTTCGAAAATTGGCTCATTCGATTCTCGATATGACAACCAGGGTGGCCATCTTGAAATCAGTTTCTATCAATTTGCACCACGCCTAATCCGTATTCCCGCACTCCCCATTTCCAAAACAGCATAGTGGATGTCACGTCCACTATCGGCATCATTCATAGACCTTTGCTGGAATAAATCATGCTATAATCGAAAAGTGTAATCCTTTACATTATATTACAATGGTGGTATCAAAATAAAAAATATTTTCATTGTGCAGTTATGAATAAAGTCCTCTAAGTCTAAACACACCTGCGTGTGGTAAAAAAACCTAAAAAGTTCTCAAACTGCTTTTTAGCTCACCTCTTAGCAGAGGTGAGCTTATCCCATACCGTGGCGTCCGTCGTCCGTCGTCGTCGTCGGCGTCGTCGTCGTCGTCGTCGTCCGTCGTCCGTTAGCAGGGCACGTTTCGTAACTGTTAGAGCTATTGAGTTGAAACTTGGTACACATGTACCCTTATGTAATGACACCTTGGAGACCAAGTTTCGGTCCAATTCGTTTCATAGTTTGGCCACCAGGGGGCCAAACGTTAAAAGTGAAAATATGCAATATCTCCCTTAATAGTAGTCAGGAAATTTTGAAAAAAATATGGTAGGTACTTCTAGCAAAGGTGCATCATATATCCTCCGGGTTTTTGATTTGACCTCCTTTTCAAGGTCACAAGAGGTCAAATGGTGTAAATTGGCCGTTAGGATGTAACGATGGCACGTTTCTAAACTGCAATGACTATTGATACCAAATTTGGTACACATTCACCCCTTAGTCAGGTGATCTCAGGGACCGATGTTTGGTCCAATATGATTCACCACTTGACCACCAGGGGGCAAAATCCAAAAACCTTAAAAATGTGATTATTCCTTTACTTCTTGCCCGATTGCCACCAATTCGATATCATGGGTACATCTAACCACCATACAGTATATGTCACACAGGTTTTTAATTTGACCTTCTTGTCAAGGTCACAGAGGTCAAATGGCGTAAATTCGCCGTCAGGCTGTAACTATGGCACGTTTCTTAACTGCAATGACTATTGATCACAAATTAAGTACACATGTACCCCTTGGTCAGATGATCTCAGGTACTGAAGTTTGGTGCGATCTGATTTGCCGTTTAGCCTCCAGGGAGGGGGCCAAATCCTAAGTTCTTCAAAATGCCATTATTCCTACTTGCCCGATTGGCACCAATTTTATATCATAGGTACATCTAATTCTAACAACCATTCAATGTGTCACCCGGGTCTTCTTTGATTTGACCTACTTTTCAAGGTCACAGAGGTCGAATGTACTGTAAATTGGCCATTTTGGGGAAATTGTAATTGCTTGGACCTACATCAAACCTAACACTACATGACACAATACCATGCTCTTTATCCATCTTTCCTCCACGTGAGGTGAGCACAATGGCCCTGGCCATTTCATTTCCTGCAATATAATGAGACTGTTCTTCTGACCAGAATGATGCCGATTGGAAAACTAGATCATACATACATGTCTAAATATATTTTTTACTAATTTTGCTAATCCGAGGTCACGTGACCGACCTCAATAATTTAAAAACCAATTTGCATAATGTTTTATCCTGGAAATGAACTGTAGTCTTCTGCAAAGAAGTTCTAACTAAGGCTATGTAGGGGAGCCAAGTGCAAGAATTGTGCAAAAAAAAGGGTTTTTAGGTTACAAGTGCTATAAACATTTTTGGGTAGGTACATCCATTCTATGAATTGAGGGGTTTGCCTAGCCATCTCTTGGAAACTCCTGTTGTGGACCATTATGAGACTCGAAAAAATACCCAAAACGTCATTTGTGTATAGGAATCATTGAAGAATATCATCCGATGAGGTATCGTCTGAAAGGGTTTGGCCTAGGCTACGATTTGAAATAGATTGATTATTGACCACACCTTTATTTAGTAATTTAGATCAGCAGAGGTCAAAATGTTCTCCCGGAAGGGCCGAAGTAACAATCTAGGATGTCTCCGCATTAAAAGTCCTGGTGTGACCTTACCAACTGGAGCAATTGAATGAAATTAACACATATTTTTTATTTAAAAGAGTACCTTATTTTTGATAAATATAGTCTTAGGGTATTTAAGACTATCCCCATTTTGTTTATTGACAAAAAGAGTTCCCAAGAGAAATGGCTGAGTAGACCTCTCAATTCATATGTAGAATAGATTGGGCTACCAAAAAATGTTTAAGCTAAGGCACACATGACGAACAAAATGACATAAACATTTTGTTCAAGATGACCGTTGTGTGCATGCATGTGACAAAAACAAAAACATTTGTTCCTGGAGAATTTTTTTCGGATATTTTTGTGGAAAACAGATATGCGCCAAATGTGAACATGGTCATCAGGCAATCGTTGATGACGCTCAGCATTTTTGACGTGACTCACTAGTGTCAAATGGTCCATCGTCTGTAGGTGTCGACGCTGAAAACATGACAAACAGCATGTCCCCTGGGCTCTTGAGCCCATTGTAAAATACTCGTATTGACCAGTGTTGTCGATCGGCCCTTTTGGCACTTTGCAAGCTGCTTTGTTCGGGAGCCCATGGGACATCCTGTATGTATACATACTGTCGTGGTTCTTCTACTACAACCACCCCGCACCCTTGCACTGTTATGCCAATAAATAGCTTGTTTGTAATGTAGTGGGCAGCCAGAATGCCATTAGCAGGGGCACATTTTTTGTCCAAATTGTTTCGACCACAATTAGTCCTGTGAATATCACTTTGATATACTTATGTATTTTATTTTATATTTTCAGATGGGGCTTTGTCATCCATGGTGGTATTGATGGGTACAGCCGTTTGATGGTTTTTCTGTCCATTGCGTGCAACAATCGTGCAGCAACCGTGCTAAGATCTTTTCGGACTGCCACCTCAACATATGGAATACCATCAAGAGTAAGGGCGGATCGTGGAACAGAAAACAATGAAGTCGAGACCTATATGAACGTCAATCGTGGGATGAACAGAGGAAGCATGATTCGTGGCCGCTCTGTTCATAATCAAAGGATTGAAAGATTTTGGCGTGACCTTTTCCACGGTTCGACTAATGTCTATTATGATCTTTTTTATTTTATGGAGGACTCTGGTATCCTTGATATAAATAACAATATCCATCGTTGGTCCCTTCAATATGTTTTTACACCTCGTATGCAGAGAAACATCACCATTTTCCAAAATCAGTGGAATAATCACCGACTTTCCTCAGAACGTGGTCATACCCCTTGCCAACTTTATATTGAGGGTATTCTACGTCTGTAAGGTTCAGGACATTCTCATATCGATAATATGTTTTATGACCATGGTAGTGATGACCATTTGGAGCCAAATGATCTTCCAGATTATGGTATTGATTGGGAAGGACCGACCGCAAACGAGACTGATACAGTTCATGTAGCTGACTCTGATTGTCCACTTTCTGCAGAACATTTTGGTCATTTGCAAGACTCCATTTCGCCTCTTGGAGAACCCTCAGATCGCTATGGTATCAGCATATATTTGAGTGTATTGTATTCAGTCATGAGTCACTGTTTGTTTCTTGAAAATATTTGTGTTTTTTCAACTGCCTGACCAATTACAGGCCCAGCCGAGCATCACGTGATCGACGAGTGGGCGTGTCTGATATCAATTTGTGTTCAACATTTTCATATATAGAGATTAAGCACACTCCTTATATAAACAAAAAAATCCTTATATAAACAAAAACCAGCAACTCCAACCAATCGGGCAAAGTATCAGTTACCTGGTCTGGATTCCTGTTATGAATTAAAATTCCAACAAAGTTGGTGAGAAGTCCCTCGTGTGTAGGAAGACACATGAGGGATTTTTCACCAACTTAGTTGGTTTTAAAATTAAGAACAGGTGCACAGGTGACTGGAAGTTAGACATAAAATCGAAAGACATAAAATCCAGCAATATTTAGGTCCTGCACTATTTTTAGGCCAAAATAGATTTTATCTATTATTATTGTAAAAAGTATCAGTGAAAAGAGGAAAAGGAGAAGTCGATGGGATGATAGGAGGTTTTGGGCAAAACCGTGTATTATGAGAAGGTACAGCCTTGGCGGATATGTATAAGCCTGTATTGCGGGCCTCATTTGCATCTTTCCAAATACTAATCTGGTGATAAAGAAGGGGAGTCCCTAATCAGAGTTCCAAGTTCCATGAAGTTCCAAGTTCCAAGTTCCAAGTTCCAGGGGGGCTATCTCAACATGATTTAGGTGGTGCTTCGGAAATGTCAGTTGTTAATGTTTGGAAATTAAAGGGAAACAATGCTGTAGACGTCCTCCGATAGGTGGCTCTTGACCACATTTACCTTGTGATGCATATCGCTTAAAGGGGTCTGTCACTGGGAGTTAATGTTTAATAGAGGGAAACCATGCGATTTCCTCCGATAGGTGACGCTTTAATACATTTACCTTGTGATGGAAGTGCGATGGGGGCAGCAATTCTTTTCAATGTGCTTTTAGCCTTGTCAGTGTTCTCCACACCATGCAACGGGGGGGGGGGGGTGTTTGTTGTGATGCTAATTTTTGGGGTTCTCCGTACTATTCAACAGAGGGGTGACAACTTTATATCTGATGGTAACCCTGTATCCCACACGTTTCGCTACAAAAATGTGGACGTTCTGTTTGTGATGCATATTCCGAACGGTCAGTGTTCTCCACAGAGTTTGCACCGAGAGGGAACAAAGAAGTTCTTTTTGAAGGGATGCGCCCCCAATCCCATTGCCCCAATCCTTCCTCTGACAATGTCTGCCAGGCCCATTATTAGGCTGGCCCAATTTCTTTTTTGTTTGCCGTCACCCCGACCGACCCACCAAAATCATGCATACCCAAAAGATTGTATTGGCATTTTAGTAATTTTCTTTAGCATCTTGGAGTTTTTCTATGGTTTTGCTAAAATCACTGAAAATTAAGAAAAACCCACTTACCCTGTATGAATACCTTTGGTAGGGTTACTGCAAACGGACAATTTATTTGGGCCAGCCTTAGCAAGCATCTGAACACCTGCTGAGTTTGGGTACAGAAACAAGGCCTGGACTTAATTCAGGCTTCCTTACTCATCAATCAATCTTGACAGCTTATATGCAGATTCCTTTACCATCAAAGAGCATGTTTATAAGCAGTTGTAGTGACAAAATTGAAACTTCCTGTTCATCAAAGACAGGTGGAAAGGGTTTAATTAAATCTTATATAATAATTATAATTCTAAGATGTATTTGTAAGGCATAAATAAAGGCAAGATTTATTCTCTTGTCGATGTTCTTGAGTTGAGGATTGCAACTGGGAGCGGATACAAACCCACGAGTCCTACCCACACTGCCTGGGGCTGCATGTAAGGTTATATAATATTACGCAATCAAAGGCATCACCTGGCTAGCTTTTTTATTATAATAGTACATTGGTTCATTAATGGTGTGTTCACACTGGATGCGAATTGAAACCGAATTCCGTAGAGTGCTCTCCGGAATACGAAATGGAAATGCAAGTCACGTGCAAGGGAGTTGATTTTTCCCTATTCTATGGCATAACGAAAAACGATTTGAGTTAATGAGATCATTTAAATACATCAGTTAACTAGTTCGGAGCACTTGTTCCCGCGGTCAAAGGTCATTTTCCATGCGCCGGGCGCATGCGCAGTGCGATCGAAAACCTTAATTCGTATCAAGCGCGTCACACTTGAAATCTCAATACGGTTTCGTTGATTCGGATTAGCTGATTCGCATTCAATTCGGTTTAAGAACCGTGTTGGTTAAAGCGGATTGAGATCGGTATGAACCGAATTGAGTGTGACGCCCCAATACGTATCAACGTTTTAATTCGAATTCAATTCGTGTTAAAACCC
This sequence comes from Lineus longissimus, assembly GCF_910592395.1. Lineage (NCBI taxonomy): Eukaryota > Metazoa > Nemertea > Pilidiophora > Heteronemertea > Lineidae > Lineus > Lineus longissimus. The sequence goes on from NC_088314.1 coordinate 12,851,148, forward strand.
CAGTGTGACCACGGCATTAGTGACCCAACCCAAGAAACTCCTTGGAAACATATGTTGAGATAACTTTTGATAGGCCAGACGCATGCATTGTAACAATGTATCGCTGCAAATCATGAATTTTGGCATTGAATGCATTTCTGAGATGGCCCCTTGGAACTTGGAACTTCATGGAACTTGGAACTCTGATTAGGGAGTCCCATAAAGAAAAGTCAAAATATGGCCCAACTATGTTGTTGACTGAATCACACGGGAAATTTCTACCAGCACACTCCTTATATAAACAAAAAATTCCTTATAAAAACAAAAGATGCAATCCAGAAGGCAAAGTATCAGTTACCTGGTCTGCGTTGCAAACACATTGGCCTATTCCTTTTATAAATTAAAATTCCAACTAAGTTGGTGAGAAATCCCTCGTGTGTACGCATTCCCCCCCCCCAACTTGTCATCAAATGTGACATCTCCTTCACCCCAGACACCAAGATCCAATAAGTTCCAAGTGGTTTTGACAAGTAGACAAATAAATATTTCTAATGACACCTTTTTCTAATCAATGCCATGTGTCTGAGGCTGGAGAAAATCACACTTTGGATCTTGGTATGGTTGACAAGCCCAAGAAGATTGGTGCCTAAATCCGCTTCAAATTGTTTTGCCAAACATTCCCTGATTTATGGTGACGTGGGTTATCACTTCACTATTGGCGTTTGGGCCCTTCTGCGTCGAAGTTAGTAGAAATTGGTGGTCCAAGGAGATTGGGCATGTTGCCTATTTAAAAATTTGTTATCATTGTTTTTCAGGCAGTGCTGTTTATGATGACATTCAAACGACCATAGCCTCATTTGGTTTAGCAACTCAGAGTGTGGTTCAGAACCTGGCTCCCGGAAATATTCCTGTGATGTCTGTGCAACTAGCCGATAATTTTCAAGTGCAGAGGGTGACCACGCCAATTAACCGAAAAAAAACGAAAACGAAAAAATTAAAAATCTGTAAGAACCATCAAACTCAAGATTACGGCAGCAGATTAGTGCCATAAAAAATATTAAAAATAAAATATTATCTCGTTATTACGAGATCTTTTCTCGTTATTACGCGATGTTATCTCGTTATTACGCGATCTTTTCTCGTTATTACGAGATCTTTTCTCGTTATTACGCGATGTTATCTCGTTATTACGCGATCTTTTCTCGTTATTACGAGATCTTTTCTCGTTATTACGCGATGTTATCTCGTTATTACGCGATCTTTTCTCGTTATTACGAGATCTTTTCTCGTTATTACGCGATCTTTTCTCGTTATTACGCGATCTTTTCTCGTTATTACGAGATCTTTTCTCGTTATTACGCGATGTTATCTCGTTATTACGCCATCTTTTCTCGTTATTACGAGATCTTTTCTCGTTATTACGCGATCTTTTCTCGTTATTACGAGATGTTATCTCGTTATTACGCGATGATGGTATATGGGTCTATAAAGTACGGACCTTTCCCGCGCTTGATCCTGAGCTTTAGGTCTCGTTAGGGAGTTTTTCCCAAATGTACGCGATGATGACGTGCCCCATTAACAGGACGTAACATCTATTTTAAAATGCGTTTCCAAAGTGAATGCATGAGGACAACCCATTTGTGTCGTATATCACTGGAAACGCCCGATTCCCCTGATTCTGCAGGATGTTAAATCGGGCATTTTATTTCTTTAAATAAATGATAAGCGTCGCATTTGCTCCTAGCTCTGTTCACCATCCCAAATGGCAATATTGCCAATTGGGCCGGACAATCACGAAAACCCCCAAATATTATACATTTCTTCCTGAATAATTCTTACAGAGACCATTCTCCCATGAAAGACAGTTGCTTACGCTACACAAAAATCAAAAAAAAAATCGAGGGTCAACCATTGAACTTTTGAGATATGTTGAATTTTGCACAAATCAGCGAAAAACGCACCAACTGGTACTGGACGGCATTTCAACACGGGGCCGACGCACATCCCAAGTTCAGTGTACACATACGTCGGCAACAACAGTATAAATGCGTAGTTTCTTGTTAGTCGCCTATTGAGTAGCGCTCTAGGTTTCAGAAACTCCAAAAAAACATGTCTTTGCCATAACAACTGCTGAATCAACGCTGACATACTGTAAGGACCGAGAAATCAATGATTTTAAGAACTACGGTTAGGGCTTGGCCGCGCATGAATAAAAAAACAACTCCCTAATGAGACCTTAATCCTCGATGTTGCGTGCACTTTCGCATCTCGTAATAACGAGAAAAGATCTCGTAATAACGAGATAACATCTCGTAATAACGAGAAAAGATCTCGTAATAACGAGAAAAGATCGCGTAATAACGAGAAAAGATCGCGTAATAACGAGAAAAGATCTCGTAATAACGCGATAACATCTCGTAATAACGAGAAAAGATCTCGTAATAACGAGATAACATCTCGTAATAACGAGAAAAGATCGCGTAATAACGAGAAAAGATCTCGTAATAACGCGATAACATCTCGTAATAACGAGAAAAGATCGCGTAATAACGAGAAAAGATCTCGTAATAACGCGATAACATCGCGTAATAACGAGAAAAGATCTCGTAATAACGAGATAATATTTTATTTTTTTTGGCACTAATCTGCTGCCGTACAAGATCACCTGTCTAGATGGGGCATGGCGATTTAGCGGATTCTGCGGAACCTGCGGAATCTGGGCGGAATCAGCATAAAAACAGCTCGAGAATATCGATATTATGATAAATTATCCTTATAATAAATATTTGTAATATTCCATAACTGTTAAATTGTCTAAACCGCTAAGATTATCAAGCATTTCGGAAAAACCCCAACATGCATGAAAAAAATGTCTGCATTCTATTATCGGACGATTTCCACATTGGTCTCGTTAGGGAGTTTTTCCCAAATGTACGCGATGATGACGTGCCCCATTAAACAGGACGTAACATCTATTTTAAAATGCGTTTCCTAAGTGAATGCATCGGGACAACCCATTTGTGTCGTATATCACTGGAAACGCCCGATTCCCCTGATTCTGCAGGATGTTAAATCGGGCATTTTATTTCTTTAAATAAATCATAAGCGTCACATTTGCTCCTAGCTCTGTTCACCATCCCAAATGGCAATATTGCCAATTGGGCCGGACAATCACGAAAAACCCCAAATATTATACATTTCTTCCTGAATAATTCTTACAGTGGCCATTCTCCCATTAAAGACAGTTGCTTACGCTACACAAAAATCAAAAAAAAATCGAGGGTCAACCATTGAACTTTTGAGATGTTGAATTTTGCATAAATCAGCGAAAAACGCACCAACTGGCACTGGACGGCATTTCAACACGGGGCCAACGCACATCCCATGCAAGTTCAGTGTACACATACGTCGGCAACAACAGTATAAATGCGTAGTTTCTTGTTAGCCGCCTATTGAGTAGCGCTCTAGGTTTCAGAAACTCCAAAAAAACATGTCTTTGCCAAAACAACTGCTGAATCAACACTGACATACTGTAAGGACCGAGAAATCAATGATTTTAGGAACTACGGTTAGGGCTTGGCCGCGCATGAATACAAAAAAACCTCCCTAATGAGACCATTGACCGTTATCTATAACCCAGGCCGAGTTGTAATGGGCCGAGTTCGCCCGTAATCGTGTAAGTCGTTACACACCCGAAAAACACACGTCATTTTCGCTCATTCATTAATTTGTTAATATCGTGCAGAATACAATAGGGACGGACACTTTTTCCAGGGGACATTTTAAACTTCTACACTGGCCTGGTTGACACGTCTCTCTTTATTTTACAACATCGCAAAATTGTGCACGAGCAACATACGATTGCCTTGATGATCCATCATTAAGATATTCAAGTCACATGATGACTGATGATGTCCAGGACTCCCAAATAGACCCTGTGACCTTTTTAAACCCGAAAACTCCTTTCCAGCCCATAACGTTTCCACAAAAGCAGTTTTCTGGCCAGTATTTTCATAATAATATGTAATAGCCATCAAAAGCACACCACCCAATCTTCCCCTAAACAGCATTATATTCTTGTTGACCATAATTTGACCTTGGAGTTGAACCCATCAGTCAGTATGAACCTGGCTGGCTATAGACTAAGTTGGTCGGTTGAAAATCGGTTCATTTTTTGGTGGCAATTGGCCCATACATGTATGATTGAATTTGACGTGCTGACCTCGGCCTCTGCCCTTATGACCTTGGCCTTTGACCAATTTGAACTTCAGTCACACTTGCATAACCCGTACCAAGTTTGGTGACAATATGTGTATTGGCATTAGTCATGAACATTACCTGCTTGTTTTCCGTTGCTATTGGAAAATGTGTGCACGATGTTCATTTTTCGTATTGTAAATGTAGAGGATTTTATTTATGGCACTTATTTGCAGAGAACTCAGTTTTAGCTCACCTGTCAAGGTGCACAAAGCTGCCCGTAGGCAACTTCTACGAAGTTTCGGCCTGATTTGGTTTCAAATATGGCCACTACATGCAAATTCCAAAATTTTTAACTCAAACTAGATGTCCTAGGATTATGATATCTGGAGACATACCTAATCAGCAAATATCGGCTTGATCAGATTTCAAATATCGCCACCAGGGGGCAAAGTAAAAAATTCTTCTTTTGCCTAAACTTTAATGCCAACAAATAAAAATATATGATGTGTTGGTATTGCCCACAAATTTCAACCCGATCAAATTCCAAATATGGCAAAGTCCATTTTGTGTCATTCAAACTTACCTATGGAACACTTTTGCATGTTACTCCATTTGGGCTCAAACACAAGAGTATCCCTTTAATTTTCTAAAGGGAGAACTGAGTTAACAGCTCGGCCGCCAGGCGGCGCCCTGACCGATCCCGCGAGATCGCGCCGATCTCATGCCGCCATATTCAGTCTTTACTCTTGTGCTTCTACGAAGCACATCGTTTTTTCAAAGCTGCCGTGAATTCGATTTAAAACCAAATTCAACCAGCCAAGTCTAGACGATTTTTGGGTTCATTCACCTACGGAGTAGACCGCCAAACTAATCTTGGCATTAGTATTGTCCAGTCTATTTAATTATAGACCTTTCTTAGCTAGCTTAGTCGACCCGGCTCCATTATTTTGATCTTGGTAGGGTAGATTTACGTAGGCTATTCTCCTCTCTATTGTAATGAACAAGACTCAGATCCATTGCAATAGTGTTTAATTCAAGTAGGCATGTTTTCCTTTCCATTAATAATTGCGTCCTTTCTGGCCTACTTGGGGTTCCCAGTGTTTTTATTGTCATTGGTACCATTTTTTATATGGCGTACCCCTCCGACGTTATCCTTTGTCTCACCACAAAGGACTGCGTCTGGTGGCGGGAAACGGGCCGCGAAGACGCCTAAACCCTCTTCCGGTTCCGTTTCCGGGCATATAACCCGGAGGTCTACCAAACCTCCCGCCACCACCCCTTCCGTCAGCCGAGTTCCGGTTCCGGCCGCGGCTGCGAAGGATGCGGGATCAGACATTATCAATGTCTGTGGTCCCAAGGGAGACTTACATCCAGTAAGTCTCCAAGGGTTTAATATACCCCAGACCTCAGGGAACCTTCCGGTTCCTCTGTCGTCCGCTCCCCCGAGTACAAGCCCTTTGTACCCGCGGGAGCACCCTGCTTCCGGTCCGCCGATTGCAGTTCCGGTTGCTGACGCGGGTTCCCGTTTATCAGTTACCGAAGACTCTACTGGGGGTTTTTCTCAGTCTTTACTGCGAAATAACCCCAGTCCTCACGGACACAGTAGAGTAGGGACGGACTTTATAACGCCACCTCCGAAACGCCATGCGTCTTCGGTAACAGCGTTTCCGCTCCCCGTACCTCCTTCTAAAGGGCAACCGGTAGCTCCATACCGGCGAAGGAGTTACGGGCATTTCCGGTTTCGGACTTCGTCCTGCCGGAAATGCAGGCACCTCCCTACGTTGGCCAACCTCTTAGGTGGAGCCAACCGGAAGTGCCACCCCCTCCTCGTAGCAGAGGCGTCGTTCCAATGGAACGAGCTACCCAGAGGGGACATCTGAACTCTGGTTCAGAATATGGGCATCTTCCGCTTCCGGAAGACCCATTCGCCCGTACATACGGCTTCGAGGGTTCGCTTATGCACTCACCCTCGCCTCAACCGCCCGTCGTTGAGAGAAGCCGCACGTCGGGTCCGGAACCCGAGTCGGGCCAGCAACTGTCCCAGCTCATCCAGATGGTAGCGGGTCTTACTGATAGACTCAGCCATCTGGAGCAGGGTTCCGGTTCCTCTGGTGCGCCTTGTCCCATCGGATACCCACCATCCGACTCCTCTATATTAGAGGAATTTTCTGAGAACGAGAGTTCTCAGCCAGGCTACCGCTCCCCCAATCAGGAGGAGCTGTCACCAGAGGAGGCCAGTATCTTGTCGGATATGAGGACACTCAGATCCTTGATCAGAGCGTACCTCCCGCAGGATCTGTGCCCTACCCCGCCGGAACTGCCAGCCTTATCAACACCGACCTTTTCACTTTGGGGACAGGAAGTGGATCCCAATCCACAGGTTTCTCAGGGCTCCACTCGGGCACTTGAATTCCTTCCTCCCTCCCCGTCGGTGGTAGCAGTCTCTGAACTTTTGGAGCGTACAATCAGAGACTCCCAAGGCGCCCACCAACGTACTTCCATCCCTGTCCTTCCGGCAGTCGGACCGGAAGCTTGGTGTAAACCGGGGAAGTTTTTCACGGCACAACTTCCTCCCGTTAGGCAGTACCGCGCTGACTATTATCGAGTCAGCTCGGCCGGCTGTCCAGCTGCAGCATCGACTTCCATATTAAAGGACGATGTACAGCTGGACCAACTTGTGCCTAGGGTGACCTCCTCCACGGCTTACCGAGACCTTAGAGCACAAGAGGGTCTGGCCAAAAACACGTTAGCGGTGCTCTCCTACGCAGAGCACACTAACCTGGCCCTAGCCAGATCCCTAAAGGATAATGAGTCACTATCTGATGACACAAAATCGCTTGTGACATCCTTGTCACATTCGATTAGGCACGCTATTGCTCTGTCCGCCAAGACCGCAGCAAATAGCGTCCTACTCCGTAGAGACGCCGCACTGGGCTCTCTCAATGTCATCAGATCCCTCCAGCTGGAAGGGGCCTTAAGAACCGCTCCTATGGACGGTTCTTTCCTGTTCGCAGATTCTGTACAAGAGGCGGCTCAAGCACAGAAAGATTGGGACAAATTATATGCCCCCACTGCGACACAGAGGGCCAATACCTCTCTACCTAACGCTAGAAAGATAAAGAGGCCCCAGCAGGCATCGGGTTCAATCCCGTCTGCCAGGCAGGTCCTGCCTAGGCCTACCCCGCCTAGTCAGCCTGCTCCTGCTGGATCCTTCCGACGGGAAGCGGAGGGTCGCCGGACTGGAAAGAGGAAAAATACTTCCTCTAACCAGGGTGGATCCGGTCCGACTAGGCACTCCTTTCGTCCAAGGGGTGCAAGCCGGAAGAAGTGACTCCCCCCTCCTTTCTCCTCCCGGACGCAAAAAGGAGCCGACTCCGGTAGTCGGGGGCAGTCTGCAAAAATTTGCAGACGTTTGGGACGATTGGTGCCCCAAGGGGTCCCCAGTCCCAAACATGTTGAGGTACGGAGTGAAGCTAGATTTCAACCGTACCCCCCCCCCCCGACTACCATATATCCAACCCCAGTTCAGCCACCGAAGGACCCAGTCAAGGCCTCTGCCCTCCAAGCAGAGGTCGCGACATTACTGGAGAAGCAAGCTATCCAGGTCCTTCAAAATCCATGTTCCCCCGGCTTTTACAGCCACGTTTTCTTGGTTCCCAAGAAAGCAGGGACATGGAGGCCGATCATAGACCTTTCCAGGTTAAACACCTTCTTGAATGTTCCTCATTTCAAGATGGAAACCACCAGGTCTATAGCAACGGCGATACAGCCCAACGATTGGGCGGTATCGATGGATTTAACGGATGCGTACTTACATGTACCGATCCATCCAGACTATCAACACTTCCTTCGATTCCATCACGAAGGAAAGACGTATCAATTCAGGGCCCTGCCGTTCGGTCTGGCATCTGCACCCCTAATTTTTACGATGATAGTCACAGCCTTCGTCGCTCCCTTTCACGTGATGGGGTTCAAGCTCCATCACTACCTAGACGATTGGCTACTCCGTTGCAAATCGCGGGAACTACTACTGCAACAACTTCAGGTTCTAAAGCAAAAAGTAGTTTCCGCAGGTTGGATTATCAACGAAACAAAGTCAGAATTCATACCATCCCAAGACTTCGTTTACGTTGGAGTTCGGTTCCTTACGGCCATAGGGAAAATGCTGCCCCCCTAGACAGGATAAAGAAAATTATTCATCTCGTCGCAGAATTCAGAGGAAGGACTCAAGCTCCCGCAAGGCGATGCTTGAGCCTTTTGGGACTTCTGAATTCGGCAGCAGACCAAATCCCTCTTGGCCGCCTATATATGCGTCCCATCCAGATGTTTCTAATATCTTCTAATATTTTCAAGTTTCACGCCTGGAACTTATCCAGTTGCATCTCCACCAGAGAGGCTTTTCGGACATCGCTGTCAAACGCATGTCCGCACCTCAAAGGGGGTCAACCCTTGATGTGTATCAAGGAAAGTGGTCTACCTTCACTTCCTGGTGCAGGGAGAACGGAGTTAATCCGATCTCTCCCTCTATATACAGATTAGTTGATTTCTTTATTGAATTATTCACGGAAAGACAACTATCTGTCACGGCTATAAAAGGGTACAAGTCCGCCATCGCTTCTACCCTCCGTGTTTTAAGCACCTGGGATCTTCGTTGGGAGGACCAAATAACCAGAGCATGCACCGCACAAAACAGTGAGATTTTCACTGTCTCCATTTTCCACTTACACAGCAGACAGCTCACAGTTGGCCAGATGCTTTCGCCGTCTATTATCCGCTTCTTGAACTAACAATGAGTGGGCCCATACGTGAGACAAAAAGTTACCAGATTGTGACTTGTGGCTGTGAATGATAGGCCCCTGACCCCTGATCACTGCCAAACTTTATATGTGAGACAAAAAGTTACCCGATTGTGACTTACGGCTGGGAATGATGGGACCCCGACCCATGACCACTGCCAAACTTTATATGTGAGACAAAATGTAACCAGACTGTGACTTGTGGCTGTGAATGATAGGACCCCGACCCATGATCACTGCCAAACTTCATACGTGAGACAAAAAGTTACCAGATTGTGACTAGTGGCTGTGAATGATAGGACCCCGACCCATGATCACTGCCAAACTTCATACGTGAGACAAAAAGTTACCAGATTGTGACTCCTGGCTGTGAATGATGGGACCCCGACCCATGGTCACTGCCAAACTTTATATGTGAGACAAAAAGTTACCAGATTGTGACTCGTGGCTGTGAATGATGGGACCCCGACCCATGGTCACTGCCAAACTTTATATGTGAGACAAAAAGTTACCTGATTGTGACTTACGGCTGGGAATGATGGGACCCCGACCCATGACCACTGCCAAACTTTATATGTGAGACAAAAAGTTACCTGATTGTGACTTACGGCTGGGAATGATGGGACCCCGACCCATGATCACTGCCAAACTTTATATGTGAGACAAAAAGTTACCAGATTGTGACTTGTGGCTGTGAATGATAGGACCCCGACCCATGATCACTGCCAAACTTCATACGTGAGACAAAAAGTTACCAGATTGTGACTAGTGGCTGTGAATGATAGGACCCCGACCCATGATCACTGCCAAACTTCATACGTGAGACAAAAAGTTACCTGATTGTGACTTACGGCTGGGAATGATGGGACCCCGACCCATGATCACTGCCAAACTTTATATGTGAGACAAAAAGTTACCAGATTGTGACTCGTGGCTGTGAATGATGGGACCCCGACCCATGGTCACTGCCAAACTTTATATGTGAGACAAAAAGTTACCTGATTGTGACTTACGGCTGGGAATGATGGGACCCCGACCCATGACCACTGCCAAACTTTATATGTGAGACAAAAAGTTACCAGATTGTGACTCGTGGCTGTGAATGATAGGACCCCGACCCATGATCACTGCCAAACTTTATATGTGAGACAAAAAGTTACCAGATTGTGACTGGCGGCTGGGAATGATAGGACCCCGACCCATGATCACTGCCAAACTTCATACTTGAGACAAAAATTTACCAGATTGTGACTCGTGGCTGTGAATGATAGGACCCCGACCCATGATCATTGCCAAAATTCCTACTTGAGACAAAAATTTACCAGATTGTGACTGGCGGCTGGGAATGAGAGAACCTAACCGCCCCAACCCCTCATACTCCTGGCACATAGGGGAAAAAGGTCTATTATGTGACATGTTGTTGGAAATGATACCGCCTGTTGCCGCCCATCCTCACTGCTAAAATGAAATTAAAGAGTCAAAATTTCAAATTCAAATTGATTTATTGATTGATCATCTATTCGGCTACAGTCAAAAACTGTATACATGTATATAGACTAGTACAAATTAAAAACACGTGGTCATTCAACAGTATTCCAGATTATCATACCTCATTAGTATGTGAGCCAATCACGTCGCGTCATTCACGACCACGTGCCATGCGATAATTTTGACTATTCCACGGCCAAGGAGGATACCGCGGTGACGTCACGGCTTTTCCAAGATGGCGCTGCATATTGTAAACAAACTCGATCCACGGCCAAGGGAAAATCAAGTCATCAAAAAAGTTTGATTTTTCGCATCAAATCAGAGTTATTAGTACTTTTCTGCTATGAAATAAGTCTTCAGACAATAAGCTATCATTTGAATAATGAAAAGTGCTGTTTTGATGGGGGAAAATGGGGTTTTTTTTAACCAAATAGCCGGGCACCGATCTTCCAAAATTAGCGATGGTTTCAAAACAGTCTCCCAGATATGGGGCAATCTCTTCATTATCATAATGGGATTTGGAGGCATGTTTACAGATTTTACAAGTTCGAGACCTGTAATACCTAAAACTCGCATAGATCCCCATAGATCCCCTCTATTTGTCAAGTTAGCGCCCCTGTAAGATCATGCATTTTCGGACACTAGAACGAAATCTTCCTGCGGATATCGCGGTTTCGGTGATGATTCAAGGAGAAATTGACTGTTCTTAGAGTTGTATGGGACAGAAATGAGTTCATACTTAATGAATACATGAATATATTATGATATGGGCGGGCTTTTAAGTCAAAACAATAACAAACTCAACTGCATCTCTACTGTATATTGCGTAGTGCATTGCCTAGTGTATTTCGTAGTGTATTTTAGCGGAGACATTATTTCCGCACTTTGGCCACGCCAAACGTCTTTTTTATTCGTGGAAGTTAATCTGCTCTGTAAATTTTATTTTACACAGGAAGAATCCATACTAGGTATTGCAATATTTCATGTCTATTTGTGTTTTTGTGTACAGGAGCGCACCAGACAGTGAGACGTGGAGATGTGTTCAGTGCTGGTGCTGTCAGTAGACTGAATCTGATTGGCCATAGCGATCACTAATATGGGTCGGGATCACGTGATGTGACGTCACCGCGGTATCCTCCTTGTCCACGGCATTATTCCACGGCTGACGTCATCGATGACGCAATATTGCAAATGGCGGCCATTAAGATTTCGACGAAATCGGCGATAAAAAACAGCATATTTACGGCGTTTTAAGCCAGGAAGTTGCACAGTGATACTGTCAGGGTCTTGAATTACACCCACAAAGTAGGTAGGTTGCATTGGGTGGGACTGTTACATCCACGAACAGAAAGTACAAGGCATTCAAGTTGGGCCTGGACTCGCTTCAAACAAACATCGTCTGCTATGTAAACACACACTGTCTACAGTACATAATGTACACGTCTTGGCTCCATACATGATTTGCGTATCCGCCGATTAAAAATCACTTTGACAGTGGTTTGGGTCGCTGTGCAAAACCTGCTGGGCCGATTTCTTCAAGGTTTGGTTCGCAAAGCCTCGTGAAATAATTTTTTACCTGACAAATAATTTTGACTATTCTAATGGCTTGACATGCAATATCTAATATTCAATCTCAATGGTACTATTCTTCGTTGCGCAGAGAATGTGCGCAAAAGCAAACACACAGTAGAATGTTCACTATAATTTATAATGCGATATCGACAACAGTGAAATGCTCTACTGTTGTATAGTAGAGAGTACGTTGAAATAACCCCTCTTTTCAGAGGAATGTTATTAGAGCGTCCTAGACCGGTTCACAACACCCCTAAATGGGACCTTTCTGTTGTCCTTAAGGTGCTCATGAGGCATCCTTTTGAACCCATGTCTATTTCATCCATGAAATATCTGACACTCAAAACGGTCTTTCTAGTAGCCTTGGCTACCGCCCAACGGAGATCAGAGCTCCATGCACTTTCTTTTAAGAAGCTGGCTTTTAGAGAGGGAGGGGAGGTTATCCTGGCTTTCATACCAGGCTTTCTGGCGAAGAACCAGGGACCGGCCGCCTCTCGGGCCCCCGGTTACTATTCCCTCTCTGTCAGGAACGATCTCTTATGATCTTCCTGACAGAACTTGATGCCCCGGCAGGGCCCTAAAGTTCTACATAAATAGGACAAAACCTCCCGGTATTCGCCAGGGGAGAGAGCGTTTGTTTTTGTCCTATAAGGAGGGAAATAAACGAGAGATAGCGGCCGCCACTATTTCAAGGTGGATTGTGGAGACTATTCGTCTTTCCTACAACACCTTGAGGACTTCCTCTGATCTTCGTGCGCTAGCTAACATCTCAGCGCACGAAGTTAGAGCACTAGCCACCTCCTGGGCTAACTACCGAGGAGTTGCTCTTCAAGAAGTCGTTTCCGCTGCATGTTGGAGTAATCACTCCACATTCTCTCGTTTCTACCTACGAGACGTTTCTTCCCTCGTAGATGGCATGCACACAATCGGCCCGATTGTGTCTGCGGGGCATGTTGTTTGATCCTGGCTAGATCAAAAAAGGGGGGGAGCCCGATTGAAGAGTCAAACGCGCATCTTGCGCCATTTTTGATATGCCCTATCTTCAACAATCCAGGCAACCCCTAGTAGACTAGAAAGGACGCAATTTCTTATTGTTGTTTAGCAATAACTCATTCTACACCCTTGAACATGCCTTACTTGCTCTAAGCTCTGTTGCCGGAAAGAAGATGGTTTTATTACGCAATTCTAGCGCTTTCGGGAGAATGGGTCTATTACTCTCTATAATTCGATTGTAATACCGAGATCAAAATACCGGTACCCTGGTTCTCCCCATTTCTTTCCCCTGGCGGTCCTCCTTAGCTAATATGCCGGTGGTGCATGCCTCCTTGATGGAACAACAGCTCAGCCTTAGGTAAGTCCTCGTTTCCCACCTCCAATAGGTTGCTGGGATTCGATGCAAAAGTGTTCCATAGGTAAGTTTGAATGACACAAAATGCCCATTTCCTTACAAGAAATGGCCATTTTGTTAGTTCATACTTACCTATGGAACACGGCCCTCCCGCCGTCCCCACAAACGGGACATACTCTTTATTAACGCTCAAGAGTAAGACTGAATATGGCGGCATGAGATCGGCGCGATCTCGCGGGATCGGTCAGGGTGCCGCCTGGCGGCCGAGCTGTTAACTCAGTTCTCCCTTTAGAAAATTAAAGGGATACTCTTGTGTTTGAGCCCAAATGGAGTAACATGCAAAAGTGTTCCATAAGTAAGTATGAACTAACAAAATGGCCATTTCTTGTAAGGAAATGGGCATTTTTGCCACAACTATGATTCCTAGGTTAATAGTTAGCTATGTGACATCATTCTACGCGCAAGACAAATTTTGGCCCGATCAGATTCCAAAAGCCACCAGGGGGCGAAGTCCAAACCTCATCAATGTCTGCTGTTGATGTCCACAGGTGAGCACGTCCTTGGCCATGATTGAGAGAATCTGAAGAAGTGTCTGATGAATATATACCTAAAGTTAACCCACTTAGGCTTGAGTCTCAACACCCAAATCATTCTTGATAGATGAACTACTAATATATAAATTTTTTTATCTCCAGGAATTCCTTTTCAAGAACCTCCTGTTACGGGGCCTTCACAGCTGAGGACTGGCATCAAGTTTCTTTTGTCTCTCTCGGCACATGACTTTAAAGGGGAGATATACAGGCTGTATCCTAAATTAGGAGATACTCCCTTTAAAGTAATGTCGGCTGGGAGGAACAGAAAATTGGTGCATATTGTAATCCTTCACCAGCAGCCATCCGTTCCCTTTCCGCCACAAATGCTCCTACTATTTATATCAGGCCGGAGCATAAACTGTCAAATGTATCTGTAAGTATAAATTAATCATTACATTTAAGCTTGCTATTCGATCTCCACAACCATGCTAGTATTAAACAAGTTGGTACTATTATCACTACTATGATGTGTATTCTAAAATACCTTCGTATCACAAATTATGATTTCAAAAGGGAAATCCATTAGCCTCTTTCTGAGTGCAGAGGGTTTTGATAATGCAACGAAGACCCTCCTGGAAAATCTTTCAAAAGTTTTTTCATCACCCTAAAAGTTTCTAGGGACGTGTAACCTTCATAAAGTACAATGAGTGGACGACCACCTACCATTTTCCAATTATATACCATGCGCTACAGTCTCAATAATAAAAAATCTGTTGAAAAATGTCGCCATAAATGTCATTTTTAACACTGAAGAACGTCCACCTCAAACCATTCAGTCAGACTGCAAGTCACCAAAGTCGTACAACACAAATCACTCAGTTAGGTGCATGACATCACAAGGCGGAAATGACGTCTTCTGTGACGTTGTAATGCGCGAGTGAAATTTTGTGACGAGATGCCCAAATTCCACAATGGTCCAGACAATGGATTCTGCTAATCTTCATCAGAAATATTGCTGTTAAAATCTTTTTACGCTACCTTTTAATATTTATTTTGAGGCGTTTTATGATTGAAATTGAACTTCAACACATGAATATGCCACCTGTAATATAGGGTTTTACAGGCATTTCAGCTCGAGTCCCAATATTTTGATGTTACTGTGCCAAATCCAAACTCACATCATGAGTGTCATTGCAGCATCTTGGCCCAGACTATTAATTTTGTGTGTATTTGCAGGATAGCATACTTTATCATGGTCATAGGACCCCATCGACAGAAACTTTACAAGAGGATGAAGAAAGGTCTACTAATGTAAGTAGGGCTAGGGTAAATTCAACTGCTTAAAATAAAGCTCGAAATAGGCCTACGTGGTTTGTTGGAAAGTAATGTTGTCAATGATAAGATTAACGTTGGTATGAAAAATGAAAACACCAAATTTGTTCATGATGCACCGAATTGTTTGACCAGTGTGAAGAAGTAAACTGTTATTAAATTTCATGAAGCACAACGTTAAACATTTTTCACCGTTTTCCATGCCTTTTTGTTTCTCACACGCAAAAGAAATTGTTGTCTCCATGGAAAGAAATTGGCGCATCCTCGGTGGCTGTTAGTGCCAGTGCTGCCTTGGTGGGTAAAAAGTTAAACTGCAAGCAAATTAATCCAAATAGTTTTTAATATCATGGCAACCATTGTACTTACAACACTCTGCGGCAAACGATGATTTTGTTCAGAGATCCGATTCAAATATTGGTTGCGGTCACGCTAAATATCTGGAAGAGGATGTTGCGCAGGACGGTATTTTCGTTCATTTTCACCCCAGGCAGACTCGCGATGACATCATTCCCCTTGTCTTGTATCTATACAATGTGCAAGTTATTTAATAGTGATTACCCTTGCTACCTATGTCCAAAGTAGGTACTCCTAGTTGACACCTATTGACTATTTCCATAGACGGTTTTTCCATTCAAATGGTTTTTAATAATTAATTCCAGGAAATACTTGAGATATGATTGTTAGGAAAATTCATCCATTCACTACTGACTTTTGTTGCCCAATGTGAGCACAATTTCCCTGGGACATTTCATTTTTATAATGATTCTTTTTGATTATCATATATATAATTTTGATTTATAATTGAAATTAGAATATTTTCGAAAGTTCTTTTATCCAACCGTCATCTTTTTGCAGGCCAGCACTCGGGGTCGAAATGTTACAAATCAGCACCTCCCAGCATCGACTGCAGCTGTGGTTGATGAATCTGTCTTGGTGAGTAGGCCTACTCCATAGAAAAATAATGGTGATCATACGGATTCAAGCTCTTTTGACCAATTTGACCAATCAGCACTGGTCACTCGAACTCGAGACCAGATACACCTCCCAAGGTAGTGAACTGAGGCAATAGACTATCATTTGCGTATTCATGAGGTTGATGGAACCAGCTATCAATTAGTGGGACTCTTGAGATCAATCTGTACTGTTTAGCAGCATTTATTTCTGCAAATACATCATGTGTCTTCTGCTAGGAGGCGCAGTATCTCTAGACGCATTGTACGATGTACATAATGTTCTTGAGCAAAGTCTTTCCCGATCCCTACATAATTGATCATACAGGTTCACCCTAACCTTGTTTTCAATGTCACAGTAGCAGGAGTTTGAAAACATTTATGATGATATCCAACTGCGTAACTATTCGCAAGATCACCAAGATTTTTAGTATCATGGATGCTTCTAGGCCTATTCGGAATAGGTGTCATATCATTGCATTCACCTACTTTTCAAGGTCAAACAACTCATAAAAAAATAATGTCATCAACCGTTACTGCCTATCAAAAACAGGGAGATAGCAGAAGATACCCATTGCTCTAGTTCTTGATGATATGGAATTAATCTTTCCAATCATTTATGGCTGTATTTGATACATTTACCCTTTTAATTGTAGCCTCAACAAGTGTGCAGTTGTGGCCGTAGGAAGGTAGCAAACACGTGTTTAGTTTGCCAGCAAAACGCTGAATACAATTTGTCTCTGGCAGCTGACCAGAGAAAGGTTAGTAGTTGTTTTGTCCTCTGTAACTTATTTCAAAGTTTATGATTCTTAGGATATCAGCAAAATGTTTTCTGTGTTGTTTAAAAAGTTGTGTATCTTCATGCTATTAATCACACTTTTACGCAATTACAGAAGCAAGGCAGGTGTGAGATTTGAGAATGTGGGAGTGCAGTTTATTATCTGGCTTCAGCCATCTGTTGCTGAGCTTTTATAGTTGCCATTATATGCAGTAATCACGTCTAAACACCAAGGAGGATACCGCGGTGACGTCACATCACGTGATCCCGACCCATATTAGTGATCGCTATGGCCAATCAGATTCAGTCTACTGACAGCAGCAGCACTGAACACATCTCCACGTCTCACTGTCTGGTGCGCTCTTGTACACAAAAACACCAATAGACATGAAATATTGCAATACCTAGTATGGATTCTTCCTGTGTAAAATAATATTTACAGAGCAGATTAACTTACACGAATAAAAAAGACGTTTGGCGTGGCCAAAGTGCGGAAATAATGTCTCCGCTAAAATACACTACGAAATACACTAGGCAATGCACTACGCAATATACAGTAGAGATGCAGTTGAGTTTGTTATTGTTTTGACTTAGAAGCCCGCCCATATCATAATATATTCATGTATTCACGAAGTATGAACTCATTTCTGTCCCATACAACTCTAAGAACAGTCAATTTCTCCTTAAATCATCACCGAAACCGCGATATCCGCAGGAAGATTTCGTTCTAGTGTCCGAAAATGC
Organism: Lineus longissimus; assembly: GCF_910592395.1. Lineage (NCBI taxonomy): Eukaryota > Metazoa > Nemertea > Pilidiophora > Heteronemertea > Lineidae > Lineus > Lineus longissimus. The sequence goes on from NC_088314.1 coordinate 12,868,868, forward strand.
ATGATCTTACAGGGGCGCTAACTCGACAAATAGAGGGGATCTATGCGAGTTTTAGGTCCAACAGGTCTCAAACTTGTAAAATCTGTAAACATACCTCCAAATCCCATTATGATAATGAAGAGATTGCCCCATATCTGGGAGACTGTTTTAAACCATCGCTAATTTTGGAAGATCGGTGCCCGGCTATTTGGTTTTAAAAACCCTATTTTTCCCCATCAAAACAGCACTTTTCATTATTCAAATGATAGCTTATTGTCTGAAGACTTATTTCATAGCAGAAAAGTACTAATAACTCTGATTTGATGCGAAAAATCTAACTTTTTTGATGACTTGATTTTCCCTTGGCCGTGGATCGAGTTTGTTTACATTATGCAGCGCCATCTTGGAAAAGCCGTGACGTCACCGCGGTATCCTCCTTGTCTAAACACCATCGGAGATCAATGTGTAGCATAAATTTTTTCACACAATTTCTTAGTCTGGCACTAATCAGATAACATAATAAGCTGATGGGTCAAATATACCATCCTGACTCATACAGAAGCTGAGCACTAGTAATGTACATCTGTAATGTACATGCCCATTACCCCTAGTGCACAACTGAAGCGAGATCATTCTCTGCCGAACACCAAAGTGTGCACTTCGAAAGAAACAATCTTAGAGCAGCACAAAAAATGTCCCGAGGTCAACCAGAAGAACTATAGTTGACCACCAATCCAGTGAGCACGATTGCCCCTGGCTATTTCATTTTCCAGGCGACTGGTGTGATTTTTTTTGTGCCATATATTAATTACAACATCTTTTTACTGGTAACATGATTAGGTTCATAACGATTTCTGTTTTGCTATCATTTCAGGATAAGAAAATGATGGAAACGGATGCTGAAGACAAGGTATGCCACAAACAGGATACTATACTATATCTTACTAGTGTTTATATATCGGGTCAAGACAAATTCATTGGCTGATGTGGGTCAGCTCTCAGAGGATTGAGGCAACAAGACCATCGACATTCAAATGCCTATATCCAGGCATAAGAAGATACTGCCCTCGTCTCAACAAATCAGAGACCATTACAAGCCATGTCACAGGTCGTGGTAGGAGTGGCCCTAAGAAATTACTAGTAGTGTTTCTAACAAAAATATACAACAAGTGTACCAATTCTCATGGTTTATGCATGCCACCCCTAAGAAGAGTTATTTCCTTATGCAGGTTAGAGTAGAAAGACGGGGGCGTTTAGAGAGAAGGTTTGTGGATGGTGAAGGAACCTTTCCAATAAAAATCAGACTGCCAGGAGGCAAGCAGGGCACTTGCAGATTTTTGCCCCAAGAAAATGTGTCTGTAAGTGTTGCTAACTTGGAATTGTAACCGCACTGCTGAGCTCATTATGATGTTTATATCAATTGATTGATATGTTTCAAAAGATCATGCTTGACATATCCTGGGCAGATCATGTTCACACCCTTTTAGCTCACCTGAGCTTTTGCTTTGGTGTGTCGTCAGTCGTCCATTAGCTGGGCACACTTTGTTACTGTCAGAGCTGTTGTGAATCTGAAATACTTCAAATTCTATTATTCCTTAATTTCTTCCCTGATTGCCACCAATTTTATATCAATCGACCTTAGACATTTTCATAATTCATTTTCTTTTCTTTCCTCACGCATCTACCTACAGGTATTGGTTGATTTTATTGGTGCTCAGGAAGATTCGAGTCAACAGTTTTACATGATGATACCCGGACAAATACAAGTGGTCCACTCAATTATTGCAGAGTCTGTTCCGTCAGAAAGTTTATTTGACCTGGGTATAAATAGCCCGGTGTTAATAAATGTTCAGTGGGACAGAGAGGAAGTAAGTATAAAATTGAGCATTAGTTTTATATCAGCTCTGTGGTTTCATTTTGAGCCTCTTTTTCAGTGCATGTTTTGTGACTGTTTTGTGCTTGGACAAATGCATTTACCACCAAAGTTGGTGACAATCTGATTCTAAACATCATTAGGTTGCCATTGCATTTAAACTTCATAGCAATGTTGAGGTAAATGGCTTGCTCAAGGGCGCTAAGACGGAACAGCACGATCTTTCTGAAATTTAAACTCAAACCTCCTGATTATTAACTTGTAAATTTGTTTATTCCTTGCAGCATACTTCGCCAATAGCTTCATCCTCTTCATCAACTGGGAACCAGCCTGAGGTACATGTTCTTCACATTTCATATTTACTAGTAGTATTTGGGTAAAGATTTGTAAAGTCACTGCAGATACAGGCCTGTTTTATCTGATTATGATGGATTCTTTCCTTAGTAATATGGAATATTCTCTTATTAATTCTCTTATCTAGCAATTCATTTTGTAAATTTTTAATGAATATAATTGAAATTAAAATATTTTCGAAGGTTCTTTTATCCAACCGTCATCTTTTTGCAGGCCAGCACTCGACGTCGAAGTGTGACAAACCCTCCAGCATCAACCTCTGTGGTTGATCAATCTGTCTTGGTGAGTAGGCCTACCCAATGGATTCTTGCCTTAGTAATATTGAATGTTCTCTTATCAGAAGAAAAATATCAATCTTCATATAATCTGTTAGCAATATGTTTTGGAAATGTTAAATGAAGAAGCACAAAGCTATGGCATAAACCTATGCATAAAACAAGTAACTTTTAGAAGGCTAGTTGGAGCGTTGTTTACAACATGTCACCTGTGCCAGTGGCTCACTGATCATGGCAATTTACTTTGGCGTTTTCTTGGGAAGTGGGATATTTTAAAATTTCTTCAGTGTCAGACGGTCAATATATATTTAGTCTCCGCCATCGGCTGAGACTTTTGTACTAGGGTATTATTCTCCTCAAGAAATTATTCCAGCAAACTCTCGTCCCCAGGTGAAAGCTTCATATGTACATGAACACGGCAATGCATTGCAAAACATCGATAAAACGAGGGTGTCCATGAACTGAGAAGTCAATCTGGGTTACAGCCGCGAAAGTGCTATGGGCATGCATAACGCAATACATGTAAATTTTTAACCAATAAACCTCGCCATACCGACACGATGACTGGTGCCCCGCGTTATGTGTATTACATATTGGCTGCACATATGGAGGAACGTAACGGATAAAGACCAGGGACTAGTCTACACCATCGAAGCATTTTTCTATAATACCTAATATAATATTTGGAGTTTATGGGCTATGAAATAAGAAAAACGGCAGTGAATTAAAGCAGCTGAGTTTCAAGAATGTGTTCTTCCCTTCTGGACACTTTATGTTGCCTTGATCAGTCGTATTTCGCACATAAACCATCGCTCCGCTGAAGTGAAAGTGCGATGTTTTTGTTTTGTTTTTGTCATGTCAACATGCATGGCTGTGTGCATATGAGGGCGGAGACTCCAGAGTCTGCTAAGACTCAACTGACAATTCTAGTTTATTTTGCAGGGGACCAACATTGATGATGATACTTTGCCAGAAATCCTGCCTGTTACTGCAGCTGCAATGCTAGACTTTGATGTATGTTACTGTTTTAGTTTAAATGGCAACTAAAGACAAGAGCTAAATGAATATGAGTTTGATTTGTATTCTAAGATTAGTTTAACATTTTGGGGCTATTCTTAATAGCATGTACTCACTAGTATTTTAGTACGTACACGCAATTTTCCGATTTTCTCCTCTATGTTTATGATTGGGAGTGATCAGTTCTGTGGGAATTAGAAGTGAGCCAATTTTGTGCATTGGGAGTTGAGTTGTTTTCCATTACTTTGTATTGTATTTACTTAGTGCACTATGCCACTTTGTACTTGGATACACAGGGAATTAGATGCTGGTGCCTAGTTGTTTTGTGGTCCAACTATTTGTTGCTAGTAGAGTTGTTGTCTATTGACAGAAAGGGCGAATACAATGGCCAAACAATATTAAAATCCTGTACTGTACATGAATAGACGACAACTCGATTCTCTGCGCATGCATCCATAATTATTATTATTGTTATATAATGCATTGTTTCATTTTTCACATTTTCTTGTGTTGTGCTTTCAGAATCAGAACAATGCAGTGCAAAGGACAAGCAGACGATCTGTGCATAGGGTAAGTTAGTCAATCTAGCAAGTTTATCATTTATCATAAACCTAACCTAAGCAATCAAAGTGCTAACTACTTTTGCTCATAATGACACATTGTATTTGAATTTCATAATAATTGGTTGGCAAGTGGCATTTTCAGACTTAAACCCCTGTTTTTGTTTTGCACACCACAGGATAACTAGACTCCCAAGATTTCTCTTACAAATATATGTACCTAAACGGCTGAAAATTTTCATTTCATGAGAAGGACACTTCATTGGTAATTTTGCGCTTTAAAGAGTAGGTGCAGATATTGCCATAATCCCTGCGAGAAATGTATTAATCCAATCAGGGATTTAAATTCCATACTGGCACTTTTATTACATCAAGTGCCAAAATGCTGTGATGCGCCTCCCAAGTCTTCAAGCGCAACAAATTTTTAGGAAAAACTGGTCATATTTGTTTGCTCTTCGAACGAAATTGGACAGTTGATTTTCAGTCTGTGTCATGTCTATGTATCTCATTGGGCCTACCAACTTCTCTGTTCAATTTAACATGGTGTTCAGTACCTGCACAGCTGAATTACCCTAGCATGACGTCACGCCAGGGTGCGCGAGTCTGCAAAGGTTTGAACGTACCAGGCGGTGCAAAGTGCCCATTTTTTAAATTTTTAGATTTTTTTCACTCATTTGGAATGATCAATTAGAATGAAAAAAACCTATTTGGATTGGATCTACCCTTTAGAGTTTGGCAAGTTCTGTGTCCACAAATAATATATATATACTGGTGTGCCTGTTAATGTTTTATTCTTGGTTTCATTGTTAAGTCCCTTTATTTTACATGTTTCTAATTTTAGCCTTCAATAAGACCCCAGAGAGCCGCTGCAACTAATGCTAGGAACTATATATCAGCGGTAGCAAGTGCATTGGTATGTAGTTGTTTGCATCATTCATATTAATTCATTTCATTGGAGAAACTATTTAGTGCTACCTTTTTTTATTCGCTCTTTTTTTTATTATGAAATGGGTTGGGGTGGTTAGGACTGTTCTCGCTTTCAAGAGAGAACAGCAGACAGCAGTATGCCTCTAAGGGATTTGTGTATTTGTAGATTTTAGAGTTGGTGTACTAGCAGGCTATATATATAGTGTTATGCATGCATATAAACCCTAACGGCCAAGTTAGAAAACACAAACGCCGACCACCAAACGACCAACTGCACTTGAAACATGGTAGACATCCAGCGACTGGTCACACTTGACTGCACAAACGACAAGTTCATTGACGAGAAAAGTCATGGGGGACGCTCTTGTGTAAAGAAAATAATGAAAAATATTCTAGATATCATGATTGGCCTTTTGGAAGTGCCTAAATCGACTTCAAATAGTTACGCCAGAGATTCTCTAATTAAGGACAAAATGATCCCTGATTGGCCATTCCATGATAATAAAAAATGGGTGAAACTTCACTGAATTTAATTGTGTGCTATTCAATTCTTACGTGTATTACAATGTCATTAGATTAATTTGCAGGGTGCACCTCAAGTTCAATCTGCAAGAAACTCAGTCGGCATCCCAGAGGAGGAGACAGCTCATGATGTGTAAGTAACATTGCTATAAGATAAATTTACTCAGAGTTTATAAATTGCCATTGGAAGAGTACAACTTCATTGTCATCATCTAACACTACCGGAAAGCTTGGTGACAATTTGTTTTTCCCCAGCTACTCCGTTCCAATACTTGACTTGGCCACAAGTTCACAGAGGTCAAATGGCGTAAAATGGTCGTTGGGCTTTAACTCTGGCACGTTTCTAAACTGCAATGACTACTGATCTCAAATTTGGTACACATGTACCCCTTGGTCAGGTGATCTCAGGTACAGAAGTACGGTCCGATCTGATTCACCATTTGGCCACCAGAAGGCAAAATCCGAAAACCTTAAAACTGCTAAAGGCCTCCAAGTCGAGCATCAAACTATTTCATGGATCGGGAAATGAGAGCGCGGGTCGCGAACTTTACTGTTGTGTCTCTTCCCTGATACTCTTATCCCAACTCCCCAGTGTATATATCAGGTATATTCATGCCCATTCAGAGATGAATAGTAAGGGTTGATATGATATCTTACCAGCGAGAAGGGTTGAGTACAAGGATGCTCTTCATACATGTAATGGAGAGTAAACCCCCTAGGAGTGATACTCCTAGTCGCTTAAAGCTACAAACACCAGGATAAGTTCTGGCCTGATCAGCTGTTAGCTGGCTCTAGCATTTTGATGAGCTGGGACTAGGTGTAAAATTATTTGTTCCAAAGATAAATGTGAAATATCTCTAATTGACCTATTTTTGCACATCCACTTACATCGACCATCTTTTTTCTAAATGATTATTTTAGGGTGGATAACATAGAAGATGAGGATATGGTTGCAGCTCTGGCCGCAAGTATTCTTTTGCAACCGCCCAAAAAGCCAATATCCGCAGAGGACTTGATCATCAATTTCCAAATTGCCACCAGGGAACCAACTGGGGAAATTAAGACTAGTGTACTGGTCAACCGGGCAGATGTCCTGGAGAGTACAGAGGAAGCAGTAGAGGAGGATGAAAATTTCAACTTTTATGCTGTCCCTGAAGTAGAATTCGCTGGGGAAGATGCCACCGATCTTGGCGGGCCGATGAGGGAATATTTTAGGTATGTTGTGTTTGAATCACCAGTGTACTTCTAAACTTTAAAATATTGAACCAACAACTTCATTTCAGTTATGGGAGAGATTGCCAAGTTTTCCCATTGTTGTTTTTGCCAATCTGAATTTGGCATAGGTCCACCACAGAATTTGGCATAGAGGGGAATGGTCTTTTTGGTGATGCCAGGATAGGCCAAAAAACGGCCGGGATTTTCGGGATAGACACCCATATTTTATCTGGATTGTGTTAAATAGTTCTGATCTTGTTCTGGATAAGAAGGATTTCAACAAAAAATGACATAGTTGATGATATTTCAGGTTATTTGATACTTTGATTGTCCTGAAATCCATGATATTTGTTTTTCAGCCTCCTACTGAACGCAATAGTTAAGGCGATTGTTACGATGGTGAGTTGGAGAAGCGTTCCTTCTCACTGAACATTAGCCATCTGGAGGAGAAGAGGTACTTCCAGGCTGGTCGTTTCCTGGCATGGAGCTTGCTCCATGGTGGCCCCGGTCTTAAGTACCTCAGCAACCAAGTGTGGTCACTGATGACCGGTGGAGTCATTGAAGATGAGGATGTCAGCCATGTGCCAGATATTGATGTGCAGAATAAATTAAACAAGGTAAATGCGAATCCATTTCAAGTCTCTCATGTGTGGGGTACTTTTGAACACTTTAAAGAAGTGGTTTACTTGACTTTTAGGGATGCCATGCCGAATCCCCCCCCCCCCCCCTAACAGAGCACCAGGAGTCTGATTTTCATCTGACTTCTCGCCTTCAGCCAATCTGGCATGGTTGAACCTGCCAAGAGTTTTCACCTAGCATTGCCATCCAGGTCAATGAAGCATGCAAGCTCTTACATGTACACCACATCAAGGTTACAGACACAACAATAACAGAGTCCCATATTAAGCCAATGGAAATATGAGTGGTAGAGACAACCCCGATTGCAGATGTTTTATATTATCATCATCATTTGAAATTATTTAATTTGTTTCAGTTGAAGGAGTGCAAGACTGATCAGGAGTTCTGCCAGGTCTGCAGGGAACTTGCAGATTGGGGATACGATCCCGGTTGCCCCCAGATCATTGGGATGAAGTCCCTCAATCAAAGGACACCACTCCGGAGGCATTTAATTGCATTCTATTTGTTTTATAGGTATGTGTCAGTACTATTGTTTTTCTTTGAAATGTGTGTGTGATTGTGATTGGGTTGCTGCATCTTGGTAAAATCATGAATCAAATGAAAAGCTCTCGATTCCCTTTTTTTGGCTTTATCGCATGAACATTTCATGCTTCGGACTGTATGGCCTTAATCAGCTGAATGCTAATCACATGTAATACATGTTTTGAGTTTGACCCTCTATCTTAACTTGAGACAACATGGGGAGCGCAGTGCACGGTGGTCGAGCCAGTGCCACTCTTTACTCAAAAACTTATTAGGCTGGGGAAATAATTGTAAAGTCCTTAGAGACTTTTTTACAGTATTATGAGCTCTATATATGAACTTACATTTAAACATGTAATTGAGACCTACACTTTTTTGCAGAGTAAAGCCGGCCATTGATCAGTTCACCAGTGGTATGAACAGCCTTGGTGATCTGTTCACAGTTATGGGGAAGAACCCAACAGACTTTCAAAATTGCATGTGCGGGGGTGATAAATCACTTACCCGCAAAACATTCAAATCGATGTACCGAATCCAGTACACCAAGAAAGAGGACAACAAGGCCCAGCATGAGGAGGAGAAAGTAACAATGTTAACTTTCGAAAGGTTCCTTCAGAGTTGTGAGAGTAAGTATCAATGATCGAGCTGCTTTGCTTAATGCTTTCACTACTGCAGGGTTTGGGGAGTGTACTGTACCCCTGGCCCACACCCGGTATAGACCGGGAGTCCTGCCATCTATTTCTTTAGGTGTGACCTACCAAAAGGTTACAGGGACTGTGGAAATTTGTTCCGCAGCAAAACATTTGCCCGGATAATTAATCCCTCGATAATTTAACCCCACCTCCAATTTTATGCAGGCAGTTACATCTTCAAGAAAATGGGAAAATAACCAACACTTAACAGGGGCCTGGCTGCATTTTTTTAAAACTTTTATTTTATTATTTTGCAGATCAAAAGAACAATATCACGATAAATGATGTTCTACAATTTTGTACTGGACTGGCTTTACTTCCGCCTCAGGGGCTTAACCACAACGCAATTGTGGTGAAGTTTTATGACCAGGAGGAGGGCACATTACGGTTGCCGTCGGCCTCGACATGTGCGTTGTGGCTGTGGTTGCCAAGAAACCTGAAGGATAGGAAAGACAGGAACAAGAAGGTGGTGTTTGACGCGAAGGACTTTCTTGGGCAGGCAATAAAGAACGGCTTGGCATCTGGGTTCAATAAAATATGAATTTTTAGCTCACCTGGGTCATCACATTTTGTCCGTCGTCTGTCCATCAACAATGGTGGCACGTTTGTTCACCATTAAGTCTAGAAAATTGAAACTTGGTGTGTGGATGTTTCATGACAACTTGACTTGATATACCAAAAATCATCTCAATTTGGCCTACTTTCTGGGCTCTAGGCGGCCATCTTTGAAAACCTTCTCTGTCAATATCTCATAGTCAGAATCATGTCATTTTTACTGTGGTAACTTCAGACAAGAATACATGACATAATACCCGGGTTTTAGATTTGACCTACTTTTCATGGTCACAGAGGTCAAAGTAGAAAATTTCACCAAAGGTGGCACGTTTCTTCATTATTTGTCCTGGAATTCTTAAAGAGAAAGTAGAAAGCCTTTAAAATCGTTCAAAATACAGTTTACCCGTGAGACATTAACTCGATATATCACGACTGACCAAATTTCTGTGCCGAAATATTGCCACATGACCTATATCGGGGATTTAAATCGGCCGTGTAAGGGGCAAATATCTTGGTGCCAAAAACAGACGTCGGCCATGTATGTACACACCTGTTGGCTATCTCTACATGTTGACAAAAATTTTAAGCTGCAGTGTAAGTAGGTCAGTGTCATAAAATTCTATGGGTCATGTCTCAAGAGGCGAATGACCTTCACTCTCATTTCATCCATCACTGAAACATTACCAGGTGAGCACAATGTCCCCGTACATTTCATTTATAGCTCACCCAGGCTATTTCATTCCTGAGCGTATGGATTCAGTGAGTGGTAATTGATTCCTAGTGTCATGAGGACAATGCCATTCCATGTCTCATCTTTATTGAGGATTTATTTATGTATTTTTGTGGATGGTGTTTGGTTTTTTGTGAAGAAGTACACTTTAGGGTGCCGGGTGCTACACTCCTTGCACCTTAATGGGTATTAATCTGCAGGCAATCTCTCATTACAAACACAGAACAAACTTGTTAGGAATCTTTTTTTCTGAGATATTGTATGTAATAGGTGATGTAAACCCTTTGAGTGCCAGCCCTCCAAAAGCCAGATGGTCTACTTTTCCAGTCTGAAGTATATTTTGAATTGAATCGGAATAGTCTATAACTTTTTAGCTCACCTTTTAGCAGAGGTGAGCTTATCCCATACCGTGGCGTCCGTCGTCCGTCGTCGTCGTCGTCGTCGTCGTCGTCGTCGTCGTCGTCGTCGTCCGTCGTCCGTTAGCAGGGCACGTTTCGTAACTGTTAGAGCTATTGAGTTGAAACTTGGTACACATGTACCCTTATGTAATGACACCTGGGAGACCAAGTTTCGGTCCGATTCGTTTCATGGTTTGGCCACCAGGGGGCCAAACGTTAAAAGTGAAAATATGCAATATCTCCCTTAATAGTAGTCGGGAAATTTTGAAAAAAATATGGTAGGTGTTTCTAGCAAAGGTGCATCATATATCATCCGGGTTTTTGATTTGACCTCCTTTTCAAGGTCACAGAGGTCAAATGGTGTAAATTAGCCGTTAGGATGTAACGATGGCACGTTTCTAAACTGCAATGACTATTGATACCAAATTTGGTACACATTTACCCCTTAGTCAGGTGATCTCAGGGACCAAAGTTTGGTCCAATATGATTCACCACTTGACCACCAGGGGGCAAAATCCAAAAACCTTAAAAATGTGATTATTCCTTAACTTCTTGCCCGATTGCCACCAATTTGATATCATGGGTACATCTAACCACCATACAGTATATGTCACACAGGTTTTTAATTTGACCTTCTTGTCAAGGTCACAGAGGTCAAATGGCGTAAATTCGCCGTCAGGCCGTAACTATGGCATGTTTCTTAACTGCAATGACTATTGATCACAAATTAAGTACACATGTACCCCTTGGTCAGGTGATCTCAGGTACCGAAGTTTGGTGCGATCTGATTTGCCGTTTGGCCTCCAGGGAGGGGCCAAATCCTAAATTCTTCAAAATGCCATTATTCCTAGTAATGACTTGCCCGATTGGCACCAATTTTATATCATAGGTACATCTAATTCTAACATCCATTCAATGTGACACCCGGGTCTTCTTTGATTTGACCTACTTTTCAAGGTCACAGAGGTCGAATGTACTGTAAATTGACCATTTTGGGGAAATTGTAATTGCTTGGACCTACATCAAACCTAACACTACATGACACAAGACCATGCTCTTTATCCATCTTTCCTCCACATGAGGTGAGCACAATGGCCCTGGCCATTTCATTTATGTGAGGATTTTATACTTGAAATATTTTCCTAATCACGTTGTGCTAAGGAGGCAACACTTCACCACAACATGGCCCTGGCTGCAACTAGGGTATTTGCGTTATTGTCTATTGATGTAAACGAAAAGCTGTGGCGAGTTGTGCGCAAATTTTGCAGTCATCTCGTGCTGCAGACACTCATCGGAGATCGGCCGATTTAAAACTGTAAGTTCTAGAAGTTATTAAGTAATAATAGGACAAATATTTTGAGTCAGTAATTCTCAGAGATTGTGATAAGCACTCATTCAGCGCAATGAGCAAGTTATTCTCTTGAACTAAAGCAACTGACGTCACACTTCTACACACCTTATTTTGGTATTGTTACATCAAACACATAAAGTTATGTTATGAGACAAGTAGCCCGACCTGTACCTGCTGACCTGCTGAACCCAGATTAATGTTATTTTCAATCCACGATTGCAGGTCACCTGATCTTTGAGATTTCGCGGGAAGTGAAATTGTAAACAAACGCATGTGTGAAGTTCAAATGTAAACAAAAATGTACTTGAGTACGTTTTCCCATAGTTAGGAGCTGGGGGTGAAATTGGTTGTCTATTGTTTAATAATGGGTGCTGTGTTAGCCAGAGCTAGCCCTTGATTATGAAGGGATTTTCAAATGAAGGTGACCATTGTCTGCCTATGTGCTCACCACAGCTTTCAATACTTGATGATGTATCTGAAGAGACACTCTGATCGTGGCATGGCCTTATCAAAGAGCTGCTCATAGTGCTGAACTTCTAGCTTGCCTGTCGACTAAGTGCCTTGCCCATGACCTTGCTACATGTAGGAGGAGCACGTATTTTAAAGTTATAGTAGTGATAGTCCAATTGGTTCGAGCCATTTGGAGGCCGACATGTGAAGGCCTATCTGGGTTCGCCTTCTTCTCCGTATAAAAAGGGGCCTATTGCTGACTAAGGAATGAGGCATATTGACATTGCCTCATCTCTATTGCACCAATTGATATACTTTTATATGCATGCATACATCACGCCACTGGGTCCGAGTCGTTGGACAAATGGTTGGTTTAATTTGTCTCTTCGATATGGCTCCTTTGATATCCTTTGAGATTTTCAGTGCAATTCAACGTTCGTCACATGCAGTTCAAGGTATAGCCCACTTGAACCTGCCTGCGCCACGGGTATAAAACCAGTAACCATTAATACCCTAGTGACAGGGAGCGCCACCTATTAAGATGCCAGTACCTCATTAGCTGTTTAGGTCATATGACACTAATTGTCATCTAATTTTCGTAATTGGTCATATTGAAAATGACATATTTTTAGTTGTCTATATGTTTCAGAACAGTTGTCAGTTTGATCAGATGAGTGTTTTATGTTTAATTTTGTATTAATTTTTTTGAAATAAAAATTGCCAGTCCCCAATTTTTCTTCTGCATTGAAAGGGTTAATTTGAGCTGGCTATTCGTTTTCATCGTTTCAGAAATACATACGTGTACTTACATTTGACATTTTTTAAAAAGGGCACAGTTGCAGCATTGAATAATTTTTGTTTAAATATATTCCGCATACTAATTGCAGATTATTGTGAACTAGAAGCTTTCAGAATGGTGTATGGCCATTTCGCCTACAATCATTTTGCCTACAGCCATTTCGCCTACTTGTCAATTCGCCTACTTGTCAATTCGCCTACTTGTCAATTCGCCTACTTGCCTTTTCGCCTACTAGCCATTTCGCCTACTTTTACTGCTATTTTTGTTTTTTTATGAATTGGAAGGAAAGTATAGGACTTTCTGGATATTTGTATTGAACAGAGGTGGTTTGAGGCGAATTTTTAGCTGGCAGATAGGAGTACGGTCACTATGCATTAGCAGAAAATTAGTTAGTTTGCTTGTGTTGTGTGACACACTTTATAGTGATCCAATTAATCCAGTAACCAAATTAGAGCTTCAACAACAACAAATTAGTGTATGATGATTGGGACTTTAAAAGGGAAATGGGATACAAACTGCAACAGTAGGCCTACATAGGGCCAAACATATATTTTTGGCAGATACCAAATAAATGTGGTGGATTTGCAAATCCTCTGCAACAGTAGGTATAAGGCCTGATAACTTATATTTTTTACTGATACTGGTATCAATATGGAGGATTTAAAACAAATATATTCAGAATTATGTGAAATGGCATTTTCTGTATGTAGGCGAAATGGCGGGTAGGCAAAATGGCAGGTAGGCGAAAAGACTGTAGGCGAAATGGCATTTTTTGGTAGGCGAAATGGCGATAAACCCTCAGGATTTGTTCCAACTCCAACAACTCCGAACAAACATTGACAACTGGGAACCAACCAACTATTTGATGCTAATACTTGGGTATCTGGAGATCAAACTCAGCCTAATGAATATGTCTAAATCATTTTAGAGTAATGTTTTTCAAGTTTGCAGCTGTGTCAAAATTTTAGACACACCCTGTACTTGTTTAATTTGTCCAGAACATCGTGATGGGTTCTGACCAAGTCTACATTTGGAATCTTTATTTGTTGAAATTGTGTCTTCGATATTGCATAAGCCCACTTCGACCTGCCAGCATGACTGATAATTTGCTAGTTGTAAATAAGGAAAGATAATAATTATATTGTGTTATGGTCATTTCATTTCGTATCATTATGCTGTATTAGAAGAGAGGATAAGAGATTGTTCCGCTAACTGTTGCGGTTGTTGGTTTGACTTTATTTCAAGATAGCGGTTTCAGAGCGGGTTTTTTGCAGAAGTACGGTTTCATCCATCTTATCTTTAGATGGCGGAATCGTTCCGTTGCTGAGCCAGGACGGGGACCAGCATAAATCTGACTCACAGAGATCTCTGGTGAAATTCTGCGAGTCAAAAGATCGGCGGGATTATGTTTTGTGTGGGCAGGCATCTGATGTCACCTGGGAACTGTTGAATCAAGTTCACACAGTTTTGAATATATGTTGGTAACCTTTTTTCAAAGTTAACCTGTTGGATGACTATCTGTGAGTCAATCCACATGACCCTTTTCTTTATGGTGAGAGTTGTTTCGCAGTGCGTTGTGTATTGCAGTAACCACACCCAGTAGTTCCATACAGAGAATTGTGGTGTCCGGGAGCAGCTTAACCCTTGTTTTAACCATGAGCAGAGATGTGCGGTTTTCACTGACCAAACATGCAATGCTGCCATAGCATGATGGTGAAGCATTGCTATAGTCGTACTTCCACCTATCAAATCCCCGTGTTTTTTGCGCTTACACCTATCAATTGCCGTGTCTAAATAGACCCGTGTGTCAAATCCCCGTGTCTATTAGCCCCATCGAGCTTGATGGGGCTAATCGGGGGCTAATTTAGACCCGTGCAGTGTCATGTTTGATACGTACGTTGTATGTCCCTTGTTTCATCCTGAAATTCTCATGCCAATCCTTTTCGGTCCATGTCTTAAGGACAATCTCTCGCCAGAAGTCCCCTGACCCGACTTTCACCCATATCCCTCGTTGAACGCGTAGGCCTACGTTCAGACCGCCAACATCGTCATAACCTGTCCGATTCATCAACAGCATCATCATTTGGAAGATCATCATCATGAAGTTCCGCAGTTTTCTTCGCCTGTACGCCATATACAACGGCTTTCTACGTTTCGATGCCGTCGTTGAACATGGCAGATTCTCCAAAGCACTGTTTTTTCGAGAAAGTATCGTCTTCACAATAGAACAGAAGGTTTTTTTCAACAGAAAATCGCATTTTAACTTGGAAGATGCTAAATGCAATCACCTACAGTACCCGCCTCGTTTTGAAAATAGATTCTTGGGATCTCCTCCAGATGAAACATGGCGGCCAATTCAGAAGTGGCGGGCCTGTTCGATGAGTTTGTTTCGAGCCATTTCGGCATCGCAAACTCATGCGAGAGAGTGAAAGAGATACTGTGCTCTTTTGAAACGTTGACAACCACATCATACACAGTTTGGAAAAGCGAAAAAAGCTTTGGTGAAGGTAATTATTCACATACAATGATACATGGTACTATGTATGTAGACTATAGTGTATGATACACTATAGTGTATGTAGGCCTAAATATACATGCTAAACTAATTATATACTCGTGCATGTTATGTATGAAGGCAGTTATAGCCTACCAGTACCCTAAATTATAGGCTACTATACTAGACTACACGCGCATAGCCATAAAATGTGAAGAAGTTGCAGTCAACTGAAATTTGGAAAACAGCGGATGCTTTCCAATCTTGGTTTTCGAAACAATGGCTGTCTGTGTCTGTGTCAGAGGTAAGTTAAAACAAAAATGGCACCCATTTTGGTTGCGCTATCCGTTGATCAAATTCTTTTTATGAGAGGGGATGTGATCAGTACCAGGTACTCGGGCAACAACAAAAATTATGATGTCGTTTTCACACATGATTGAAACTTAAGTGTTTACTGAATCTTTTATTTTAGACGTGGCAATATAGGAGGATGCTTCCAGCTTGTCTGTGTATTGAATCTTTGTTCTCACTATTTCAGAGATGGGTACAGGCTTTCCAGAATGGTCGATTCTTGGTTCAGGTTCGAACAAACAATGGTCTGGAGCGACAAAATAAACTGTTCAAACACACATATCTGAAGCACTATAGTGAGAAGTCGCTGTCAAAGATGTTGACCACATTGATCAAGGAGTTTCTACCGGAGAGACTTTAGCAGTAAGTCATTTTTGAGCCCAATAGTAATTTGCAGGGGTGCAGATAATGATATATCGCATGAGTGATAAATGTAAGAGTGTTACTTTAGTGCGAGTTGCGAGTTGCGAGTTACAAAATGCGAGTTGCGAGTTACAAAGTGCGAGTTGTGAGTTACAAAGTGCGAGTTGCGAGTTACAAAATGCGAGTTGCGAGTTACAATGTGCGAGTTGCGAGTTAAAAAATGCGAGTTGCGAGTTACAAAGTGCGAGTTGCGAGTTACAAAGTGCGAGTTGCGAGTTACAAAATGCGAGTTGCGGGTTACAAAATGCGAGTTGCGAGTTAAAAAATGCGAGTTGCGAGTTACAAAATGCGAGTTGCGAGTTACAAAGTGCGAGTTGCGAGTTACAAAATGCGAGTTGCGAGTTACAAAGTGC
Source organism: Lineus longissimus (assembly GCF_910592395.1). Taxonomy (NCBI): domain Eukaryota; kingdom Metazoa; phylum Nemertea; class Pilidiophora; order Heteronemertea; family Lineidae; genus Lineus; species Lineus longissimus. Next base: position 12,885,347 of record NC_088314.1, read on the forward strand.
GAGTTGCGAGTTAAAAAATGCGAGTTGCGAGTTACAAAGTGCGAGTTGCGAGTTACAAAGTCATCCTCTTCATGTGATACTTTAACAGCCACAGTTTCATTAGAATGACAACACTTCAAGACTTTCCCAAAGCCGCCACTGCCTATCTCCTCCTTTCCTTTGAGATCATGGTACCGAAAGCGTGGTATCCCAGCAAACAAAGGCTCGTGTTTATTTGATGTCCCGATTGATGGAAGTTTGAACATTTTGTACACATAAAATGACAGGATTCAAAGATGGAAACACCAAACGCCAAATAAAACAACGTGAGAAGCCAGAAAGGATCATGGGTGCTATCCTGAAGCTACAGCTGATGTATATCCAGTTGCAAAGATCATACTGAGAATTAGACTAAGGTCATTGAAACATGTGTCAGTGTGGTCCATCTCATCAACCTTATCACCAGCCACTTGGTGAGCCCTAATTTTTCTCAGCTGGGTGACTGTTTATGATTTGATACACAGTGTGCATTTATAAGCTGGTGTATACAGTTTCAGTGATGTTGGGGAAGCTCCATGTCTTATAGACATCATACATGTTGACTGTTTCTGATTTTTGCAGGATCTTGAGAATTTGAGTTGGAAAGTTTTAGCAAAATAACCAAAAACTGGAGGCTAGATTGTTCAGTCTAACTAATATAAGGGCAGCTAGCTGGACATCATTGACATTAGAAAGGAATATACCCGATAACTTGAATTAACCCATTACCGTTATTAGGTGGCCTTGGTCTTTGACTGCTATCACAATATGCATCTATATAGGCCTAGTGCCTTGTCAAAGTGAGATTACGGACGGGTCTGTCAGCGGCGGGCAGAAAATGCATGCTGCATACCGTCTGCAGACTGGGGGTTTTCTCATGAGTCAATAGAATCTAAGGTCTGGAATTAGGGGACCATATCAGCAGTTGCTTTCAGCCAACTTCTGTATTAAAATTAAGATCTGGAATTAGGGGACCATCTCAACAGTTGCCATGTGATTTTCACACTAAAAAATAAGAGGCCATTTCAGGTATATGCCAAACGGTAGAACAAAGATTATCTAGGCCGTTGTGCAAACAGGCTTTGCGATACACCACGAGTTGGGGTGTAGGCCTAAATTCCTTTAACTGTGAACCAAGTGCATCCACTGGCACCCTACATGTATGTGTGACTCGCACGGATTTAGCACGTAGGGCCTACATGATGCTAATCAGCTAGGATGTATCTTGTGACCAGGACTGTAGTGATAAACATTTGCCTGAAAACATTTTTTATTTGGCCTAACAACACCTGTTTAGAATGTCAAAGAGGCCGGTATTTTCACTTAACATCAAGAGACAGAGGAGAACTGTCAAGGTGGGTGTTTGATATACAATGGTTTTCTGTTCCCTGGGTTTCTTCATTCTGTTATCTTTAATTATATTTACCCATGTCATTCAGCACTTTTTATCATGAAATGCTGCCTTTGAGACGAACCCAACCTTGCCGGCCAATCAACCAGGCGCACGAGGCACAACAGGCCGATACAATATACATGTTCTGTATTAAGTACGTCATCAAAACAATCTTCCTGCAAGATGATTCACAGGTAATTCAAATATAAGAAAACAAACTTTGAAAAAAGTTGGCGCAAAGCAACTACTGATATGGTTTTTTAATTCCAAACCTTAGATTCTATTGACTCATGAGAAAACCCCCAGTCTGCAGACGGTATGCAGCATGCATTTTCTGCCCGCCAGGTCTGTCAGTCATATCAGTCATGTCAGTTGATCATTGACAACCACATTTTATATTGTTATAAAAAGAAACCTGTTTTGTAAATGTATGATTGTTTTGTTACTAAAAGTAGGCCCATTAATTAAAAATTGGAGCCCTGTGGGCTAAGGCCCATTACGAGCAAATTTGACCCTAGTAATCTGCAGCAATGAAAACTCATTCGATATACGCCTATACCATGCCCATGGACCTTTATAGTATAAAGGTACATGGCCTAACAGTTTAAAGGTCCATGGCCTAACAGTTCATTGATAGCCTTGATTGGGTTAATTTAAAAATGGACCAACATCCTGTAGTACACAGTGATGTTTACTATTGTTTGTGCAGGACTGATACTAAGTAATGCCACATGTGCTGTAAAAGGATTCTTGAACTTTCACCACAGGAGGTCAACCCAGAGCCATAACTGATAAAGACATCCATACTTGATTATGTTCAGGAGGCGGAACCTGGAGTTGCTTTGTAACTCGCAACTCGCATTTTGTAACTCGCAACTCGCACTTTGTAACTCGCAACTCGCATTTTGTAACTCGCAACTCGCATTTTGTAACTCGCAACTCGCACTTTGTAACTCGCAACTCGCACTTTGTAACTCGCAACTCGCACTTTGTAACTCGCAACTCGCATTTTTTAACTCGCAACTTGCATTTTTTAACTCGCAACTCGCACATTGTAACTCGCAACTCGCACTTTGTAACTCGCAACTCGCACTTTGTAACTCGCAACTCGCAACTCGCATAAAAGAAACCCTCTAAATGTAATGGCAGATCAACAACACTTTAATATATTCTTTTTGCATTCCAGTCTCAGCAATTTGAAAAGGTATTTTATTGAAGATGTTATCATGCACATTTTATCGACGTGTTGTGCACGTGTATGCATCCTCTTGTCTGTGCATTGGTCTTTGGTTGCTATGCTTTGGTGTTGGTTGCTATGCTTTGGTCTTTGTGTGATGTCATTGTAAATTTCTGTCCATGTCTTTTACGCCCACCCGGTCATGGTTTTTGTTCAGTTGCCAATTGACAAAAGTCTCATTTGAGTTCAATCATAATTTATCAGGGTCCAAATTCCCAGAAGATACTGTGACTTGCTAGTTATTATCTATTATTATGACATAAATACAGAAATAACCCAGCGGGATTTCGAAGACACTGCTTCCTGATACACTTACCAATGCTCACACACATCAAGGTGTTCAAAGTTGTTGGAGGATGAATTCGACAATGAGCTCTTGATTGGTTTATTTCATGACGATTGGATTTCTTTCTATTTTCAGCTACATTGATATATACAGTGTGTCCTCATCAGAGTACAGGGGGTACAAGGAAGACGTGCTGCCACGTTTCCTTCATGAGCGACCCAAGCAGTTTATTGAGCACTGCAAGAAACGCTATACCAATTCATCAGGTGTTGAACTCTCTGGTGACCAGCCCAGTGAACCAGGAAAATTCAGAGTGATAAGTGAGGATGGTAGAAACTGCTATGAAGTTAACCATGGGATGGACTCTGAGTCTCCATCATGCACCTGTCCTGACTTTGCCTTGACTTTCTGGCCCTGCAAGCATTTTTTTGCTATTTGGAATGCTGATAAAGGTTACGCATGGAATTCCTTACCAGCCTGGTACATGAATTCGCCATTCCTAAGTATTGACAATCATGTCATATTTAGGTCGAAACAAGAGGTTGCGGCTGTATCCGAATCAGTATCACCGATACCGTCTGTTTCTCCTCAACCATCTGATTCTTCTTCCGTGACAAACGAAAACAGTGATTGTGAAGTTGAAGTGTTGCCTCAAATTCCATTAAAGACTTACCCGAAGAGGACGACTGTCTCAAAATGTGTGGAGTACCTTTCAACACTGAAGAATATGGTGTATGACGTTACTGATGAGGAGGACTTGAACAATTTCCAGGCAGTGCTCCAAGAACAACTCGATCGCCTGAAGGCTGGTTGTGATATTGATTCTGGCTTGACTGTGCTAAATTCTTCAAAACAGACCACCAAAAAAAAACCCATCCAAAAGCTGGCAACCACCAAACTACTAAACATCCCATCAGCTTTGAAAAGAAAAAACAATTTTTCAGGGCGCGTAGGTAAAAGGGCAAATCTGATGAAGACGAACTTTCAAGTCAATGTGCCCGTGGACTTAAAAATACATCGAAAAAGAAAAACGGACAATGCATCGTCAAAACGCGTGTGTGATTGCGCAGGAAGTCACGAGATGCCGCTCACACCAGCTATGCCCTCCATGCCATCTGTGTCATTAGAGACACCCGTATCCTCCAAGCCATCCGTGTCGCCCAACGAATTCGTCTCGTCTGAGCCATCCATGTTCTCCAAGTTATCTGTCCCCTTCAAATCCAAGCCATCCGAACCCTCAAAGCAATCTGAGTCACAAGTGTTTGCCAAGCCAACTGTGTTCTCCAAGCCAAACATGTCCGCAAAGCCATCAGTGCCAGCCGTGCACTCTTTGAACAAAACTGTTGTGAAAATTGCTCCTCACAGTATCACTTCACTTCAGCTACACTCGCTTTGTTCTGAACTCCCAAAAGGGAAACTTCTGGCACTGAAAGCAATGGACCCAGTCTTCAGGGAAGGTTGGCTATATGACGAAATACTCAATGCCTATTTCAATTGCTTGTGTCGTGAAAACCAGAACTTACTATATATCTCCTCTTGCTCAATGCTCATCATTGAAAAAGGTTCCAGTATTGGTTCATTGTTCACGGAAGAGAAAGAAAACTTGGCGGGAGAAACTCTCATCATTGCGCCGTGGAATTCTAGTGGTGGTCACTGGGTGATGGTGTGTCTTGGCATTGTGAATAGGGTGGTCATTTATATGGATCCATCCCAAAAAATTGTTGATGGAACAACAGGTGTTAATAGTGTGAAAGCCATCATTGCCCTAAGAATGATGGCCAGGGTGGCCAAAGAGAAGTTTGGCATACAGAGTGTGGCACTGTCATGTCCTCCGCACTCCACGCAGAGTGACGGTTCTAGTTGTGGTGTGTATGTGTGCTGGTTTGCCCACCAATTAGGCTTGCAATGGTCTGTTACACAGCATCTAGACCAGCGTCAGTTCAGAGGACTAATTCTTGAGAAGATCAGGAAATATAATGTATTGTAAAGTTATTGCGCAGTTCCAATATTGGTTTTCGTTGTTCATGACACCTTGGATTCATTGCATTTTTATCAGTGATTGTTGTAATCAGTTCTTCCAGGATAATACTAGAGAGTTCTTTCGATTCTGTACTCTGTCAACGAATATTAGTAACTAGTATTGTATAAAACTATGTTGTCCTTATGAATATATGTATTGAATTTTGCATTCTCGAAGGTGTAAGAACTGCATTACATGTAATCAATATTGTGCCTCAGTTGTGTCTTTCTCATTGGGCACTGTTCTTGCCTGGAGCTTGAAATAATGAAATGGCCAGGGCCATTGTGCTCACCTCATGTGGAGGAAAGATGGATAAAGAGCATGGTCTTGTGTCATGTAGTGTTAGGTTTGATGTAGGTCCAAGCAATTACAATTTCCCAACTAGAGCTGGCCACGGCCAGCAATGAAGTCGTTGTCGGGCGGGGAGGGGGGATGTGGGGGGGGGGGGGAAGGGTGTCAAAAAGTATGAATATGGAATGGGTGATTTGTGAATTACTGAGAAAAGTTGATTTAGAAAACAATAATATGATTATTTATTTCTCAAAAATTAACATAAGTATCAAAAATAAAGTTTGGTGTAACCTGTAACTTAATGTTCACTCTTAAAGCGACTAGAGCGTGGATTTGGCTTGGGGGATATTTGTCACAAATAACCCTTTCTTTCTGCTCGTTGCAGCTAGTTCTGAGTTCAATGTTGATTTCGAAGTAATGTGGATATAATAAACTTACAAATTAACAATTACCAGCAACTACTTGTCACTCATTGACTCTTGTCAAAATAGACTGAACATATTATGACTTCTTAACAAATTTCTTCCCTTTCTTCAAGTGTTAGGAAATGGAATATTTTCCAAATCAGATATCTGTGTGGTTCACAGCGAGTAACTTAATTTCAGTTACAAACAAATTACCAGCAACTACTTGTCACTTATTGATTCTTCTCAAAATACACGTAAATTGAACATCATTATGAATTCTTATCAATTTTCTTCCCTTTCTTGAAGTCTTAGGAAATAGAATGTTTTCCAAATCAGATATCTGTGTGGTTCAAAGCGAGTAACTTAATTTCAGTTACAAACAAATTGCAACTACTTGTCACTTATTGATTCTTCTCAAAATAGACTGAACATCACCATGAATTCTTTACAACTTTCTTCCCTTTCTTGAAGTCTTAGGAAATGGAATATTTTCCAAATCGGATATCTGTGTGGTTCACATTGAGTAACTTAGTTACAGTTACAATGTACAAACAAATTACCAGCAACTACATGTCACTTATTGATTCTTTTCAAAATAGATCGAACATCATTATGAATTCTTAACAAATTTCTTCTCTTTCTTGAAGTCTTAGGAAATGGACTATTTTCCAAGTCAGATATCTGTGTCGTTCACAGTGAGTAACTTTATTACAGTTACAAACAAATTAATGGCAACTACTTGTCACTTATTGATTTTTCTCAAAATAGACTGAACATCACTATAAATTCTTTACAACTTTCTTCTGTTTCTTCAAGTGTCAGGAAATGGACTATTTTCCGATTCAGATATCTGTGTGGTTCACAGTGAGTAACTTAATTACAGTTACAAACAAATTACTGGCAACTACTTGTCACTTATTGATTCTTCTCAAAATAGATTGAACATCATAATGAATTCTGAACAAGTTTCTTCTCTTTCTTCAAATGTTAGGAAGTGGAATATCGGTGTGGTTCACAGTGAGTAGAAGTTCACTGAGGTGTAGCAGGTCTTGTGCTGTCTGAATTCTTTACGGCTTTCTTACCTTTCTTCGTCGACGTGTTAGGCGACGTAATCTTTTCCAAATCGGATATTTGTGTGCCGTTAATTACAACTTTAACAGTGAGTGGAAGCTCGTTGGAGTGTGGTAGGTTCTGTGCTGTTGCTGTGAAAACTTGTGCATCTGACTGATTTTCTATGATGCCGAGGACTTCTGGCGTGGTGTCTTCTTCGTTACTAATGGCGATGATTTGCATCCTTTTGCTTTCTGGTGCGTGTGTTACCTATAGGAATGTAAAATGATAGAAATTGTTACTACATGTATCACTATCATGTTACATAAAGATGCATAAATTCATTAGTCTTGAAGAATTACTAAAATAAGTTTTGTGTTACATTGTTCAGGATGAACTATTCATATATCATGTCAGAAGTCAATTTTAAAACTAAATGGCTTAATTTTATCATTTTACTGCAGTCCTGTAATGTTATGGCTATTTGAGTTGTTTCCATTACATGCTTTCTACTATTACTGCACTTACCATTGATGTTTCAGAGGTATTCTTTAGGCTAACTTGCCCCTGGTATATGTCGACTTCTACGTTTTCAATCTTGAGTTTCTTATTGATGTGGTCTTCTTTAACGGTGTCAGCGCTCTCATTCCACATTTTGCAGGTCATGGTATGTCCATCCTCTTCCAGGTACACATCTTTTCTTTTCCAATTTGCACCTGTCTTTAGTGGTGAAACCTGCAAAGATATTCCAGATTATATTTTTGTTTAGTTGAGACAATTTATTGGGCAAAATTAATGACACATGAAAGTTGTATTGTTCTAATTTTTGGATTAGCATCATTTATTTTGAATCTGGTTCATTTGTTGTGTTATAGCCTTGATATGTAGATAGTTAATTTTTTAAAGGAATATCAATGTCTCCAGGTGCAATTTCAGTGACTGAGTGTAATGAATAATTCATTCTTACCTGCTTTACAAGTGCTTCCACGGTTACTCTTGTTTTCTTGGGGGATGTCAACGCATCTTTCAAGGATAGTTGCGGGGCATGGAGGAATTTGTCTTCAAGCCCTTCTGGTGTGGAGAATGGCGTGGTGGAAAATATCTGAAACACAGTTTATATCCATTTCAAAATTAACTGGTTGTATTAACTGGTCTATAACATGTATGAATGTGTTTGCGGAGTTCCTTATTGTATATGGAGAGTTAGCTACTATAAGTTATAGAGAATGAAACACAATAAAGTGTTTGTGATCTTTTTTATCAAACATGTGGAAGATCAGACTACATTGGTGTCCTATTATATTGTGATTTCAGACTTGTGATGATATCATGGAATTTGTTTACCTTCGATTGAGGTGTTAGCCTTATAGCTTTTTCCTGGTGGTTTATGGTACCATTGTGTATGAGGAGGTAAGCATCTTTCTTTATCATTTTCCTTTCGGATGTATTGCTCCAATAAACTTGATGCAAATCAGTCTGTCCTGCTATTATGGCAGTTACTGTGGTCATGGATCCTCGAGCACCCGGGTGGTTGAGAATCTTCACTTTTGTTGTATTCATCCTACAAGAAAAAGATAGAATGGATTGGTTAGATAATGGTAGTGATAATTGAGTAATATGAGCAAACTATAAATCCTGCAATAGAAGCATGTTTCATCATGGCAAGTACTTTAGGATGTCTGGTTGCCTCTCATTATCAGAAAGTTGCTCTGTAACATATTGTACATAAAAACTGGAGTATAGGGGCAGGGCAATTGCTTTGCAGATGTGACTTGTCCGTCTAAAAAATTTGTTGTTCAGGGGATCGGGAGAACAAGTAAAATCTAACATTGTCAGTACTGTTGTATGGACTTCAGTTTTTATATGAAATAAATAAATGTGTATTGTTTTAAAATCTTATACTTACTAGTGACATGTGATAGTGTCCAGTGGGTGCATTGGTGCACGAGCTCAAAGTAAACTTTGAGCGCTTATGCCAAAGCCCCAATTGGGGCATGATGTCTAGCACTCTTACTTGTATTTTTTTTTTTTTGGAGGGGGGATGATTTGATTTTGCTTGTTGTTAATTTTGATTTGCATTCAATTGTAGGTGCTATTACACCGTAACAGTATTTCAATTCACACTATTTTCCATTACACAAGTAGATATTCTGATGATGCTCTCAATTGATTTTGTGCAATTCATTCCATTATATGTGAAGTTTCATTTGTGGCAGGATGCTTTACACACAGTAAGGATGGGGACTGATGGATGTTGAACTGGACAAGTTTGTGATCAGAATAATATGATTCATGTACAATAAGAGAGAAAATATCTGGATTTATGTTTGTGTATACGAGGTCCAACATACTGTGATAGTCTGTTGTTTCTTCTTGCACATACTGTGTACATTTGTAGAGGGACATCATTGTAGTACATAGATTTTGAAATTCCTGACTAGGTTTTAAGCCATCTATATTGAAATCACCCATGAATACTATAGCTTTATCTGTTATTAGGTTTGACGACAGATTATTGAGTGTGTGAAGTAGGTTTGCATATGGTACTGAAGGTGATCGATATATTGAGACAACTTGAACCAGATCATTACACACTTCTATTACCTGGCAGGTTACTTCAACATTCATGTGATGTGTATAACTGAATGATACAACTGGAAAGTTGTTGTCCTGATAAATTGTAATACCATGACAATATGATGATGGATGATTATTCACATGGGTATCAAACCCGTTCAGTTGATATTCAGGGTTTGTGTAATCTGGGGAAACTCTACATTCAACTAAACATATAAGATTTGAGGTTTTGTGGGTGTAGTTGGTATTTACATCATGGAAATGTGATTTCAAAGATCTGATATTCTGGAACGACATTTGGAATAAAATACATGTACTTGTCTTATGCATGTATTTATCTAGACACAAAACAGAATTTGTTCGGAGCCGATGCATTTCTTGCATGACATCCTTATTGACTTTTATATCTGCTGGATTGAAATTTTTTAAGTGTAATTTTGATATTGTCTTGCATCTGCTTAAACCAACATAATGCATATGATCAACTTGTCTATTTTCAAAGTTTATGACAATCTCATCTAACGTATCACCTTGTGCCCGATGAATTGTTTTTGCTGTAGCAGGCCGTAGTGGGAATTGCTTTCTTATAATGGTAGCAGAACCATTTCTTCCATATAAGAATTGACGAGTGATTTGCATGATTGGTGTCCATTCTTTCTTTATGCCTTCAGTGAAGAGGTGACGATTCAGAGATCTCTTCTTCAGACCAATGTTTTTTTCATAGAATTTAACCCAGATTACAGATGGTTGAATCTTTTTCAGAAGACAAGGTGCTCCATCAGTAAGTCCATCTTCTGTGTTAAGATTTGATGTCAAATCATATAACAATCCTTCTGATAAGTGAATTGTTTTTGCTAAGCCCATACTAACATACTAACACCGCCAAATGGTAATTTATTTCCTTTTATTTCTTGCAGTCTTAAGTGGATTTAATTAAACATATTGTGCCCCACCATCGAAATTTCATCTATAAAAAGAACTGTCATTTTCCCCAACCTGCATCTTAATGTGTTTAATTTCTCAGATGTTAGTCTTTTGTAATTACATAGGCTCTGATAAGCTGGAATAGAATGAAACGGCCAGGGGCCATTGTGCTCACCGTAAGTATTTTTAGTAGACAGTTACAGAAAGTGCTACAGTATGTAGGCCTCTCATAATTTATACATGCATCTGTGACCAGTTAAGAGCCGGCCCTGGCCAAGTGGTGAATCCGAGACTTGTGGTTCCAAGCTTGTAGAGTCTAGGTGAAAATGATAGTGAAGAAATGTGCCACTCCATGACAATGGTGAATATATTTTTAACTTTGACCTCAGTGACCCTGACATGTAGGTCAAATAACAAACCAGGGTGATATGTGATGTAGACACATCCACCCGACCATAACAATTCCATCACTCGTTACACTACAGCAATCGGCAAAAACGATTTCCAAGATGGCCGCCTAATTAAATCTATGGCACCAAATAAATCAAAAAATGAAGAAAATGTAAAATAGAACTCAGAAAAGAAAATATGTGATGTATCCTTGCTAGGGGTACCCACCATAAAATTTTTATCAAAAACTAATCAATAATAAATGAGATATTGCACTTTTTAAGAATTCGGTTTTAGCCCCCTGGTGACCAAGCCAAGAATCAAACCGAAGGGAAATTCAGTGTCAGGGTACATATGACCTTGGGCATGATGTATAGAAAGTTTAAGGTTCACAGCACAAGCGGTAAAGAAACGTGCCACAGGATACGACGCCGGACGACGGACGCCAGAGACCTCTGGCGGCGAGATTGTGAACTCAGGTGGATGAGGTTGGTTTAAAACCTGGCAATGGCACAGGCATTACAAATACAAAGCAAAATTTATACAAAACAAATAGGCCTAGGCCTTCCATGTTTCAATGATATTTATTCCAAGTGAATCTGGTGCACTCAGTTGAATCTATTTATAGTGTGACACAAAACAAGAGCGAGGGTCGGTTCATAACATGACTTTAGGCAGGCACATGGCAGACACTGACACTTTGTCTTTGGGCTGATTTTTTAAACATCAATTTTACTGATTCTTCTGTGTTAATGATCACATGACCTAGGACGTCATGTGTAGGCCTATTCAATTTCAAGTAAAAAGCTTTAGCCGTTAAAATAACGTACAATGTTCCACCCTTCACGACAAATTTACACCACTTTCCCCTCAGTGACCTTGAAGATTACGCCACATCAACCTGATTTTTGGTCAACATGTTCAGCTACATAAGAGGTGTCTACATACCAAATTTAAAGACTGCAGGACTAATGAAGGCAAAACGTGCTACTATCGGTGAAATTTTAGAGTTTGACCTCTGTGACCTTTACAAGTAGGTCAAATCAAAAACCCGTATGATATGTGATGTATCCTTGCTAGGGGTACCCACCATAAAATTTTTATCAAAAACTAATCAATAATAAATGAGATATTGCACTTTTTAAGAATTCGGTTTTAGCCCCCTGGTGACCAAGCCAAGAATCAAACCGAAGGGAAATTCAGTGTCAGGGTACATATGACCTTGGGCATGATGTATAGAAAGTTTAAGGTTCACAGCACAAGCGGTAAAGAAACGTGCCACAGGATACGACGCCGGACGACGGACGACGGACGCCGGACGACGGACACAGAGCTTTGGTATAGACTCCCCTACGGTGAGCCAAAAAGCAGCATGTATTGTACTTCCATTCACGTGATGAGCTGCTTTCCCAGTTGGTGCAACAATTAATAATTTTATATCATCAGTCTTATTTTTTTAGCCCAATTTTGCGAGCATTCTGACATGCGTGAAAAAAAATCAGCGACATTTTCCTTCACTGTCGTCAACAAGGTGGTATGAAATGCTCTGTGTGATTGCTTGACAATAATATTGGCAATGTACAGGCCCTGGTGAGCGCATTTTAGGATGACCGCAGGATACAATGACGGACACTATGCTAGATACACTATGCTAGATAAAATACTAACACAATGCAGTACAAAAATCTCCCTTTATTACTACATGAGGTCTACGAACAATCAAAATAAAATCTAAAGTCCAGCGGACTATAGTAACAGCGGATATACACAAAAGTCAATGTACACGAAATAGTTGTGAGCCAGTCCCAGGCACTGGTTTTAACATGTAGCTCGTCTCCAGGCTAAATGCCATACATTCAGCCCGCTAAACATGATACAAAATTTTAGGCTGGAGACGAGGCTTCTGGAACACGGTCAAGGTCACACTTGCCCCCACTGCAAGATGAAGTCTACGACTTCATAAAAATGGCCAATTTACAGTACATTCGACCTCTGTGACCTTGAAAAGTAGGTCAAATCAAAGAAGACCCGGGTGACACATTGAATGGTTGTTAGAATTAGATGTACCTATGATATAAAATTGGTGCCAATCGGGCAAGTCATTACTAGGAATAATGGCATATTGAAGAATTTAGGATTTGGCCCCCTCCCTGGAGGCCAAACGGCAAATCAGATCGGACCAAACTTCGGTACCTGAGATCACCTGACCAAGGGGTACATGTGTACTTAATTTGTGATCAATAGTCATTGCAGTTAAGAAACGTGCCATAGTTACGGCCTGACGGCGAATTTAGGCCATTTGACCTCTGTGACCTTGACAAGAAGGTCAAATTAAAAACCTGTGTGACATATACTGTATGGTGGTTAGATGTACCCATGATATCAAATTGGTGGCAATCGGGCAAGAAGTTAAGGAATAATCACATTTTTAAGGTTTTTGGATTTTGCCCCCTGGTGGTCAAGTGGTGAATCATATTGGACCAAACTTCGGTCCCTGAGATCACCTGACTAAGGGGTAAATGTGTACCAAATTTGGTATCAATAGTCATTGCAGTTTAGAAACGTGCCATCGTTACATCCTGACGGCCAATTTACACCATTTGACCTCTGTGACCTTGAAAAGGAGGTCAAATCAAAAACCCGGAGGATATATGATGCACCTTTGCTAGAAGTACTTACCATATTTTTTTCAAAATTTCCCGACTACTATTAAGGGAGATATTGCATATTTTCACTTTTAACGTTTGGCCCCCTGGTGGCCAAACCATGAAACGAATCGGACCGAAACTTGGTCTCCCAGGTGTCATTACATAAGGGTACATGTGTACCAAGTTTCAACTCAATAGCTCTAACAGTTACGAAACGTGCCCTGCTAACGGACGACGGACGACGACGACGACGACGACGACGGACGACGGACGCCACGGTATGGGATAAGCTCACCTCTGCTAAGAGGTGAGCTAAAAAGGTATCTCACAATATTATTCATGTTATTGTCAGTTCAACTTCTTTCCAGGGCAAGAAAATATTGTCCCTGCCCTGTCATCTTGAGGTGCCAATCTAATCTCCCTTGCAACACAGAAACTTGGGACTGTTTATAACGGTGTTGGAACTAGTGTTACGTGGAACAACCAACCCAGTATTCTAGTATAATTGAAAGATTTTGACACCTAAAGATAAACTAGAAAAAAATGTTTTTGCCCTGCAGCATCCTGAGGAAATCAGTAGGCCTACGGGCTGTTACTTCCCCCTAGTCCAAGGAGGAGGACAAGAAGAACACCTGAACTCGGCGGCCCAGGATTGCCCTGGAGCTAAAAGAGCTACATTAACTGAACTTCACTCATTAATCCTCCATTGATCTGGTACCATGATCTTGCACCTTGGATGATGCTTGAATTACTGGACAGTGCTGGATGCAGACGTCGTACCCACCCCCACCCCCTGCCGGGTCCCTACCAACCTGGACCAACCTACATGTCCTAGTGACCTCTGAAGGTAAAAGGGGCGTGGCACATTAGAAATATCTATCTGCTAATAGCTGATTTGAGCCATGGGATTTATGTTCAGGGTTCCCTCCAGGTGCTCTGGTTTCCTCCTACACTACCTGAGGTCCCTCTGCACTAGATTGGGGATTAAAAATTTATCAGAAAAAAATTGACAACAAATGGCAGAAAGTAACTCTCATTTATGTGGAGAAATGACAAACTAATGTTATTACTATCTATAAATACAGATCAAGCAAACACGTGTCAAAAGTTAAAAATAAATTATCCCATCGGAAAACCCTCAGCCCAAGAATAGATTAGTGACGTCATTGAGTTAATTTCAAAATGAAATGGCCAGGGCCATTGTGCTCACCTCATGTGGAGGAAAGATGGATAAAGAGCATGGTATTGTGTCATGTAGTGTTAGGTTTGATGTAGGTCCAAGCAATTACAATTTCCCCAAAATGGCCAATTTACAGTACATTCGACCTCTGTGACCTTGAAAAGTAGGTCAAATCAAAGAAGACCCGGGTGACACATTGAATAGTTGTTAGAATTAGATGTACCTATGATATAAAATTGGTGCCAATCGGGCAAGTCATTACTAGGAATAATGGCATTTTGAAGAATTTAGGATTTGGCCCCCTCCCTGGAGGCCAAACGGCAAATCAGATCGCACCAAACTTCGGTACCTGAGATCACCTGACCAAGGGGTACATGTGTACTTAATTTGTGATCAATAGTCATTGCAGTTAAGAAACGTGCCATAGTTACGGCCTGACGGCGAATTTATGCCATTTGACCTCTGTGACCTTGACAAGAAGGTCAAATTAAAAACCTGTGTGACATATACTGTATGGTGGTTAGATGTACCCATGATATCAAGTTGGTGGCAATCGGGCAAGAAATTAAGGAATAATCACATTTTTAAGGTTTTTAGATTTTGCCCCCTGGTGGTCAAGTGGTGAATCATATTGGACCAAACTTTGGTCCCTGAGATCACCTGACTAAGGGGTAAATGTGTACCAAATTTGGTATCAATAGTCATTGCAGTTTAGAAACGTGCCATCGTTACATCCTAACGGCCAATTTACACCATTTGACCTCTGTGACCTTGAAAAGGAGGTCAAATCAAAAACCCGGAGGATATATGATGCACCTTTGCTAGAAGTACCTACCATATTTTTTTCAAAATTTCCCGACTACTATTAAGGGAGATATTGCATATTTTCACTTTTAACGTTTGGCCCCCTGGTGGCCAAACCATGAAACGAATCGGACCGAAACTTGGTCTCCAAGGTGTCATTACATAAGAGTACATGTGTACCAAGTTTCAACGCAATAGCTCTAACAGTTACGAAACGTGCCCTGCTAACGGACGACGGACGACGACTGACGACGACGACGACGACGACGGACGACGGACGCCACGGTATGGGATAAGCTCACCTCTGCTAAGAGGTGAGCTAACAAGGCGGGTACTGCAGGTGATTGCATTTAGCATCTACCTTTTGAGACAAGACCACAATTGATTTTTTAAGCCTTTTAGCAGTTAAATTGTCAATGTTTGACCACGACGCATCAAAGAATGCGTCAAGTAGTGAAACTGAAATTCGGATATGATATACGGGTTAGTCTTGCGAGTAACTGGTGCGATGGAAATTGGTGATTGACCATGGAAATTTTTTTTTAATCGACAAATTAGACAGACTTTGATATTTCTACTCTTTTCAGCCAACTGGCAGGAAAAACTCAAAACACGCCCCCTATTACCCAATTAGCAAAATTCGAAATTAATTTTTTCATCAAATAATTTCTTTATATCTGTAGATTTGCCACAACAAATATTTTTTCAATACCTCTCCAAATATGTACTTGAGAGTAAAAAAACATGCACTCGTCTAATAGATAGGCCTGGACCCTTGCTCCAACCTATGAATATTCATTAGTGGTCTTGTCTCAATGAAGGTACATTTCAGGGGTTAACATTTTGAGAATTTTTTCAAACCAATGTACATGACATCCCACAACTCTCCAACAAAGGAAAGTCATATCTGGACATTTTGGGAGAAATGAGAGACATTTCAAAGAGTGGTACAACTGTGCCAAAGCGACGAAAGAGGACAAAATGGACAAAAAGTCATGATTTTGCAGCCAACAGCTATGGAGCTGAAAATTCAGGATGTGATTTAGGAATATCTTTGCTGCTTAGGGAACAACTTTCAGAATCAAGGCCTAAGAAGTTTCAAAGAAATTACAAAATGAATGGCAACACAACAAGACTTGTAAAAATGAAACCGAACTTAGACCGGGGCTAGGTTGGCTCATATTGGGGTCAAATTAAGTTTTTTTCTCATTATTTTAGCTTGTTTTGACCTTAAATCATCAGCAATACAATATTCTAAATGAATTAGAGTGATTTGAGCACATTCAAATTTTTCACTATATTGACCCAAAATGTAGTGTAAATGAAGGTACATTTCAGGGGTTAACATTTTGAGAATTTTTTCAAACCAATGTACATGACATCCCACAACTCTCCAACAAAGGAAAGTCATATCTGGACATTTTGGGAGAAATGAGAGACATTTCAAAGAGTGGTACAACTGTGCCAAAGCGACGAAAGAGGACAAAATGGACAAAAAGTCATGATTTTGCAGCCAACAGCACCAAATTCAAAGACCAGCCCTGGCCAGAATAAGTAAGCTATGGAGCTGAAAATTTAGGATGTGATTTAGGAATATCTTTGCTGCTTAGGGAACAACTTTCAGAATCAAGGCCTAAGAAGTTTCAAAGAAATTACAAAATGAATGGCAACACAACAAGACTTGTAACAAGAGGCCCAAGGGCCTGGCGCTCAGCTGAAATGGATAGGTGAAGGCAAGGGTCAAGTGTGTGTCGGTACCGTTATTATGAGGCAACGAAGAAGATAAAGAGTTGGTTAACAAAATGAACTTTATTGGTGCGGCAGATATTTGATGCCTTTCGGCAGATATTGAAGCGCCTTGCAGCAGATATTTGTTGCCTTGCGGCAGATATTTGATAACGCTCTCCAGGAATGGAAAGCAGTAAAACGAGTAAGCACACCTTACTCTGAATGTGGGAACAGCAAGTGCTTTCCTGGACTTGAAATGTGCCAACGACTCCTCTTGCAATAACCAACAACAGTTAATCTGTAAAAAAAGAGAAGAGAAATTAACACTGACTGAATAAAAAAGGGTGACATAGACGGGGAAATGTACACCACCGGATACAGTCTGTGCTTGATCAGGCATCGGTCAGATGATATCCTGAACAAGGCATCTATGGAAGCAAATCCAGAAAGAGACTTAACCTTCGAAGGGCACACTTATCACTCAGTGAAAAGTCAGTCCTGGGGGTTGTTTTCCAATTCAAAATAAAAGTGTAACCTCTTTGAATTAGTCTCACAGACTGAACCATAACACTCAACAGCCAACCGTGCCCACATGATGTGAGCCGTGAGCGAGTGGTGTACTACATTTTGAAAATTGTCTATCATGTAACAGAACAGGATCTAGTGGACTTAATGATGAGGTACTATCAAATAAGGTGTCCATCAAATGAATCATGAGGGCCTGTTGAGTTATACTCTAAGCCTGCACAGCGCAGTGTACAGACAGTACAGGATTGCCAACCAAAAACATGAGCATTGCTGCGTAAGGAAACTGCAGTGGAATTCATACTACGATGTCATAGGCCTAATGTGACTTTCAAAATAATTGTAAACAAACGTAAATGGCGAGATTTGTTGACCGTCCCAAAATGGCCGACGGCGAATTCTCCGGTCGCTAGCGCAGTCCATAAACAAGCATCAATTTTACCAACTTTGGGTGCAAGCTTGGTCATAAAAGTTACAGAACTGTTAGAAATACATCTAAACAACATATATATACAGTTAAAAGTGCATAAAAATCCCGTTTCAACCTCCGGGCGCTACCTTTTTTTCTCCGCCACACGCCGGGCCCTACCGGTCGTTATTTAGTGCGACCGCCACCAGAGTGTTTATCACGATCTTTCGCCGTTTTAATTGCGCGTTTTAGGTAGATTAATCAATTATTACATGCATGCATTATATATCACCGAAATGATAATTGCGTAGGCTATTTGAAACTAAGTTCAGATGTCATTTTCGATCTTTGAATTGAATTTAGGCGAGTGATTTCTGACACCCGGTCGACATATCAGGACTTGCAAAATTCACGCGAGATCGCTTGCATCATCGGCACGTTTGAAAACCGAATTTCACAAATTCCACAAATATTTATCACATACCATATGTATCACCACAAAGGTAACTCTCTAGACTATTTGAAACCAAGTTCAGATACTTATTTTCACAAAAATTCGAAGCTATGCAAGCGATTTTTCAGTGGTAGAGATCGACGGAAACAAATTTTTCGCTCTAAAATGACATGAGACGAGCACCAACTTCCGCTGATTTGTGCACAAAATTTCCGGAATATTATAAAAAACTATTGATAAATCTGAATTATATAGACTCTTTTCAGTACCTAAACAAATTTCAGGTACATGGTCATGTTGATTAAAAGAGTATCAACCGATTGAACATGAGAAAGTTCACTCACCTTCATTGAAGCAGCGACTACCGCCATTTTTAAATGGTGGCATCTCTTCTATCGATCGGCCAATCAGCGGCACTGCTTGCAAAAAAGTTAAGCCACCGCCAAATTTGAAATCGCCAAAATTCAGGCAATGTGCCTGCAGCGCCAACTGGCGGTGAAAACTATATTAATTCCATTAAAAGTAAAAAATGAAAAAATATTTAAAAATATTCAGCCACATTTGAAAACAATATTTGCTCTGTGGACCGAGGTAAAAAGGGAAAGAAATCTAAACGCGAAATGACCTCATTCTCTTAATACAGGTCGGATCGCGCCGATTTTTCGTTTTTTGAGTTCACCTTGGGCAACTCCTAATTTAGCACCGTCAACGAAGTGGCTAGGCCTTCCCGGTCAGAAATGTCCAAGTTTGTCCACAGATGGGTCCCTAGATGGATGGATTGCAGGACGGACACCATTTGAACAGCTATACTACTAGCTCCGCTGACTTTGTCAGCTGAGCTAAAAATGAAACCGAACTTAGACCGGGGCTAGGTTGGCTCATATTGGGGTCAAATTAAGTTTTTTTCTCATTATTTTAGCTTGTTTTGACCTTAAATCATCAGCAATACAATATTCTAAATGAATTAGAGTGATTTGAGCACATTCAAATTTTTCACTATATTGACCCAAAATGTAGTGTAAATGAAGGTACATTTCAGGGGTTAACATTTTGAGAATTTTTTCAAACCAATGTACATGACATCCCACAACTCTCCAACAAAGGAAAGTCATATCTGGACATTTTGGGAGAAATGAGAGACATTTCAAAGAGTGGTACAACTGTGCCAAAGCGACGAAAGAGGACAAAATGGACAAAAAGTCATGATTTTGCAGCCAACAGCACCAAATTCAAAGACCAGCCCTGGCCAGAAGGAGTAAGCCATGGAGCTGAAAATTTAGGATGTGATTTAGGAATATCTTTGCTGCTTAGGGAACAACTTTCAGAATCAAGGCCTAAGAAGTTTCAAAGAAATTACAAAATGAATGGCAACACAACCAGACTTGTAAAAATGAAACCGAACTTAGACCGGGGCTAGGTTGGCTCATATTGGGGTCAAATTAAGTTTTTTTCTCATTATTTTAGCTTGTTTTGACCTTAAATCATCAGCAATACAATATTCTAAATGAATTAGAGTGATTTGAGCACATTCAAATTTTTCACTATATTGACCGAAAATGTAGTGTAAATGAAGGTACATTTCAGGGGTTAACATTTTGAGAATTTTTTCAAACCAATGTACATGACATCCCACAACTCTCCAACAAAGGAAAGTCATATCTGGACATTTTGGGAGAAATGAGAGACATTTCAAAGAGTGGTACAACTGTGCCAAAGCGACGAAAGAGGACAAAATGGACAAAAAGTCATGATTTTGCAGCCAACAGCACCAAATTCAAAGACCAGCCCTGGCCAGGATAAGTAAGCTATGGAGCTGAAAATTTAGGATGTGATTTAGGAATATCTTTGCTGCTTAGGGAACAACTTTCAGAATCAAGGCCTAAGAAGTTTCAAAGAAATTACAAAATGAATGGCAACACAACAAGACTTGTAAAAATGAAACCGAACTTAGACCGGGGCTAGGTTGGCTCATATTGGGTCAAATTAAGTTTTTTTCTCATTATTTTAGCTTGTTTTGACCTTAAATCATCAGCAATACAATATTCTAAATGAATTAGAGTGATTTGAGCACATTCAAATTTTTCACTATATTGACCCAAAATGTAGTGTAAATAAAGGTACATTTCAGGGGTTAACATTTTGAGAATTTTTTCAAACCAATGTACATGACATCCCACAACTCTCCAACAAAGGAAAGTCATATCTGGACATTTTGGGAGAAATGAGAGACATTTCAAAGAGTGGTACAAAGACCAGCCCTGGCCAGAATAAGTAAGCCATGGAGCTGAAAGTTTAGGATGTGATTTAGGAATATCTTTGCTGCTTAGGGAACAACTTTCAGAATCAAGGCCTAAGAAGTTTCAAAGAAATTACAAAATGAATGGCAACACAACCAGACTTGTAAAAATGAAACCGAACTTAGACCGGGGCTAGGTTGGCTCATATTGGGGTCAAATTAAGTTTTTTTCTCATTATTTTAGCTTGTTTTGACCTTAAATCATCAGCAATACAATATTCTAAATGAATTAGAGTGATTTGAGCAGATTCAAATTTTTCACTATATTGACCGAAAATGTAGTGTAAATGAAGGTACATTTCAGGGGTTAACATTTTGAGAATTTTTTCAAACCAATGTACATGACATCCCACAACTCTCCAACAAAGGAAAGTCATATCTGGACATTTTGGGAGAAATGAGAGACATTTCAAAGAGTGGTACAACTGTGCCAAAGCGACGAAAGAGGACAAAATGGACAAAAAGTCATGATTTTGCAGCCAACAGCACCAAATTCAAAGACCAGCCCTGGCCAGAATAAGTAAGCTATGGAGCTGAAAATTTAGGATGTGATTTAGGAATATCTTTGCTGCTTAGGGAACAACTTTCAGAATCAAGGCCTAAGAAGTTTCAAAGAAATTACAAAATGAATGGCAACACAACAAGACTTGTAAAAATGAAACCGAACTTAGACCGGGGCTAGGTTGGCTCATATTGGGGTCAAATTAAGTTTTTTTCTCATTATTTTAGCTTGTTTTGACCTTAAATCATCAGCAATACAATATTCTAAATGAATTAGAGTGATTTGAGCACATTCAAATTTTTCACTATATTGACCCAAAATGTAGTGTAAATAAAGGTACATTTCAGGGGTTAACATTTTGAGAATTTTTTCAAACCAATGTACATGACATCCCACAGCTCTCCAACAAAGGAAAGTCATATCTGGACATTTTGGGAGAAATGAGAGACATTTCGAAGAGTGGTACAACTGTGCCAAAGCGACGAAAGAGGACAAAATGGACAAAAAGTCATGATTTTGCAGCCAACAGCACCAAATTCAAAGACCAGCCCTGGCCAGAATAAGTAAGCCATGGAGCTGAAAATTTAGGATGTGATTTAGGAATATCTTTGCTGCTTAGGGAACAACTTTCAGAATCAAGGCCTAAGAAGTTTCAAAGAAATTACAAAATGAATGGCAACACAACCAGACTTGTAATGAAACGGCCAGGGGCCATTGTGCTCACCGTATACATCTTTTAGTAGGCAGGATCATGCTTAGTTTAGAGGTGAATATGGTGAACACAATCAGGCATGAAGACTTTTTTTAGATGTGTATTGATTTTTAGATGTGTATTGATGTCAAGTAATAAGACAGGGCAGTATATATAAGTTTATGATCCAACCAATAATTGTCTATGACATCAACAAGATCAATATCGTGTGATTGCTAAGAGTCCCTGCAATAAAAAATTCATCGAAAAAAAGTCATTAATAAGCAAGATATTGCACGTCCTACTTTTTCAGTTTTGACCCCCTGGTGGCCAAATCAAGAATCAGATGAGGCCAAAATTCGGTGTCAGAGATTATCTGATGTAGGGGGTTACATGTACCAACTTTCAAGTTCATAGCTTCAGCAGTTAAGAAACGTGCCATAGTTACACTCTAATGGCCAATTTACGCCATTTGACCTCTGTGACCTAGAAAAGGAGGTCAAATCCAAAAATCGTAGGACATGTGGTGTATCCTTGCTAGAAGTCCCTGCCATAAAAATTTTATCGAAAACAATTCACTCAAATAAGCAAGATATTGCACTTCTTCCTTTTTCCATTATGGCCCCCTGGTGGCCGAATAAAGAATCAGATCAGGCCAAAATTCGGCATCAAAGGTTATCTGATGTAGGGGGTTATATGCACCAAGTTTCAAGTTCATAGCTTTACTGGTTAAGAAACGTGCCATAGTTTACACTCCAACGGCCAATTTACGCCATATGACCTCTGTGACCTTGAAAAGTAGGTCAAATTGAAAACCCGTAAGACATGTGATGTATTCTTCCTAAGAGTACCTACCATAAAAATTTTATCGAAAACAAGTCACTTAATATAAGCGAGATATCACACTTTTTAGATATCCACTTTTGGCCCCCTGGTGGCAAAGTTGAGAATCAGATCAAACTGAAATTCAGCACCAGAGGCTATGTGATATAGGGGGTTATATGTACCAAGTTTCAAGTTCATATCTTTAGTGGTTAAGAAACGTGCCATAGTTTACACTCTAACGGCCAATTTAAGCCATATGACCTCTGTGAACTTGAAAAGTAGGTCAAATTAAAAACCCGTATAATATAAGATGTATATTTGCTATGAGTACCTACAACACAAGTTTCATCGAAAACAAGTCACTAATAAGCGAGATATCACACTTTTTAGATATCGACATTTGGCCCCCTGGTGGCCAAGTTGAGAATCAGATCGGACCGAAATTCAGTGTTAGAGGTCACCTGACCTAGGGGGTGCTGTGTACAAAGTTTTAAGTTCATAGCCCTAGCGGTTAAGAAACGTGCCACTGTTTTTTAAATAGGATACGACGACGGACGACGACGACGGACGACGGACACTGCGGTATTACATAAGAATCCCCTACGGTGAGCCAAAAATCAAGAAAATGTAAGATACAAGTCAGAAAAGACAAAAGGGAAAAGATAAAAAATAATAAAATAAAAAAATATTTTTGGCCGTCCCTGACCGGGGTTTGAACTCACGACCTTTGGATTGCCACAACACGAAAAACACAAAACATGCAATTTCGGCCATATCTGTGTCTGCGTTGTGACCTCTGTGACCACGACAAGTAGGTCAAATTAAAAACCCATATGATATAAAAGTTTTATCGAAAACAAGTCATCAATAAGCGAATTATCACACTTTTTAGATATCCACATTCGGCCCCCTGGTGGCCAAGTTGAGAATCAGATCAGACCGAAATTCAGCACCAGAGGTTATCTGGTATAGGGGGGTAAATGTACTAAGTTTCAAGTTCATAGCTGTGGAGGTTGAAAAACGTGCCATAGTTACACTGAAACAGCCAATTTACGCCATTTGACCTCTGTGACCTTGAAAAGTAGGTCAAATTAAAAACCCGTATGATATATGATGTATCCTTGCTATGAGTACCTACCACAAAAATTTCATTCCAAACAAGTCATTAATAAGCGAGATATCACACTTTTTAGATATCTACATTCAGCCCCCTGGTGGCCAAATTAAGAATCAGATCGGACCGAAATTTAGTGTCACAGGTCATCTGACCAAGGGAGTCCTGTGTACAAAGTTACAAGTTCATAGGCTTAGCGGTTAAGAAACGTGCCACTGTTTTTGAAACAGGATACGACGACGACGACGGACGACGACGACGACAGACGACGACGGACGACGGACACTGCGGTATTGTAAAGACTCCCCTACGGTGAGCCAAAAATGAAACCGAACTTAGACCGGGGCTAGGTTGGCTCATATTGGGGTCAAATTAAGTTTTTTTCTCATTATTTTAGCTTGTTTTGACCTTAAATCATCAGCAATACAATATTCTAAATGAATTAGAGTGATTTGAGCACATTCAAATTTTTCACTATATTGACCGAAAATGTAGTGTAAATGAAGGTACATTTCAGGGGTTAACATTTTGAGAATTTTTTCAAACCAATGTACATGACATCCCACAACTCTCCAACAAAGGAAAGTCATATCTGGACATTTTGGGAGAAATGAGAGACATTTCAAAGAGTGGTACAACTGTGCCAAAGCGACGAAAGAGGACAAAATGGACAAAAAGTCATGATTTTGCAGCCAACAGCACCAAATTCAAAGACCAGCCCTGGCCAGAATAAGTAAGCTATGGAGCTGAAAATTTAGGATGTGATTTAGGAATATCTTTGCTGCTTAGGGAACAACTTTCAGAATCAAGGCCTAAGAAGTTTCAAAGAAATTACAAAATGAATGGCAACACAACAAGACTTGTAAAAATGAAACCGAACTTAGACCGGGGCTAGGTTGGCTCATATTGGGGTCAAATTAAGTTTTTTTCTCATTATTTTAGCTTGTTTTGACCTTAAATCATCAGCAATACAATATTCTAAATGAATTAGAGTGATTTGAGCACATTCAAATTTTTCACTATATTGACCCAAAATGTAGTGTAAATAGAGACAAGACCACAATTGATTTTTTAAGCCTTTTAGCAGTTAAATTGTCAATGTTTGACCACGACGCATCAAAGAATGCGTCAAGTAGTGAAACTGAAATTCGGATATGATATACAGGTTAGTCTTGCGAGTAACTGGTGTGATGGAAATTGGTGATTGACCACGGAAATTTTTGTTTAATCGACAAATTAGACAGACTTTGATATTTCCACTCTTTTCAGCCAACTGGCAGGAAAAACTCAAAACACGCCCCCTATTACCCAATTAGCAAAATTCGAAATTAATTTTTTCATCAAATAATTTCTTTATATCTGTAGACTTGCCACAACAAATATTTTTTCAATACCTCTCCAAATATGTACTTGAGAGTAAAAAACATGCACTCGTCTAATAGATAGGCCTGGACCCTCCAACCTATGAATATTCATTAGTGGTCTTGTCTCAATGAAGGTACATTTCAGGGGTTAACATTTTGAGAATTTTTTCAAACCAATGTACATGACATCCCACAACTCTCCAAAAAGGAAAGTCATATCTGGACATTTTGGGAGAAATGAGAGACATTTCAAAGAGTGGTACAACTGTGCCAAAGCGACGAAAGAGGACAAAATGGACAAAAAGTCATGATTTTGCAGCCAACAGCACCAAATTAAAAGACCAGCCCTGGCCAGAATAAGTAAGCTATGGAGCTGAAAATTTAGGATGTGATTTACTAGGAATATCTTTGCTGCTTAGGGAACAACTTTCAGAATCAAGGCCTAAGAAGTTTCAAAGAAATTACAAAATGAATGGCAACACAACAAGACTTGTAAAAATGAAACCGAACTTAGACCGGGGCTAGGTTGGCTCATATTGGGGTCAAATTAAGTTTTTTTCTCATTATTTTAGCTTGTTTTGACCTTAAATCATCAGCAATACAATATTCTAAATGAATTAGAGTGATTTGAGCACATTCAAATTTTTCACTATATTGACCCAAAATGTAGTGTAAATGAAGGTACATTTCAGGGGTTAACATTTTGAGAATTTTTTCAAACCAATGTACATGACATCCCACAACTCTCCAACAAAGGAAAGTCATATCTGGACATTTTGGGAGAAATGAGAGACATTTCAAAGAGTGGTACAACTGTGCCAAAGCGACGAAAGAGGACAAAAAGTCATGATTTTGCAGCCAACAGCACCAAATTCAAAGACCAGCCCTGGCCAGAATAAGTAAGC
The DNA here is from genome assembly GCF_910592395.1 of Lineus longissimus. Lineage (NCBI taxonomy): Eukaryota > Metazoa > Nemertea > Pilidiophora > Heteronemertea > Lineidae > Lineus > Lineus longissimus. The sequence continues at coordinate 12,911,385 of NC_088314.1, forward strand.
TATGGAGCTGAAAATTTAGGATGTGACTTAAGAATATCTTTGCTGCTTAGGGAACAACTTTCAGAATCAAGGCCTAAGAAGTTTCAAAGAAATTACAAAATGAATGGCAACACAACAAGACTTGTAAAAATGAAACGGCCAGGGGCCATTGTGCTCACCGTAAGTATTTTTAGTAGACAGTTACAGAAAGTGCTACAGTATGACAATGGTGAATATATTTTTAACTTTGACCTCAGTGACCCCGACAGGTAGGTCAAATAACAAACCAGGGTGATATGTGATGTAGACACATCCACCTGACCATAACAATTTCATCACTCATCACTCACTACAGCAATCGGCAAAAAACGATTTCCAAGATGGCCGCCTAATTAAATCTATGGCACCAAATAAATCAAAAAATGAAGAAAATGTAAGATAGAACTCAGAAAAGAAAAAAGGAAAAGATGAAAAATACAAATATTTTTGGCTGTCCTTGACCGGGGTTTGAACTCACGACCTTTGGATTGCCACAATACGAGGAAAAACCCACAAAACATGCAATTTCGGCCATATTTGAATTCCGATCTGGCTGAAACTTGGCATACAAATAGTGGCTTCTTAGATGCATCATTACACAAAATTAAAACTCTTTACATTGAACAACGACAAAACGTACTAAGAACGGTAAAGTTTTCAACTTTGACCTCTGTGAACTTGAAAGGTGGGTTAAATCAAAAACCCGTAAGATATGTGATGTATCCTTGCTAGGAGTACCTACCATGAAACTTTTATCAAAAACAAATCAGTAATAAGCGAGAAATCACACTTTTTGAGTTTTGAGTTTGGGCCCCCTGGTGGCCAAGTCAATAATCAGACCGAACCAAAATTCAGTGTAAAAGGTCAACTGACCTAGGGGGTCATTTGTTCAAAGTTTCAAGTTCATTACTGTTGCGGTTGAGAAACGTGCCATAGTTACACTCAAACGGCAAATTTACGCCATTTGACCTCTGCGACCTTTAAAAAGTAGGTCAATTCCGAAAAATCGTGCAACATCTGAGGTAACCTTGCTAGGGGTCCCTGCCATAAAAATTTCATCAAAAACAATTTTGCTAATAAACAGGCTATTGCACTTCTTACTTTTTCAGTTTTGGCCCCCTGGTGGCCAAATCAAGAATCAGATCAGGCTGAAATTCAGCACCAGAGGTTATCTGATATAGGGGGTTATATGTACCAAGTTTCAAGCTCATAGCTTTGGTGGTTGAGAAACGTGCCATAGTTACACTCAAACAGCCAATTCACGCCATTTGACCTCTGCGACCTTGAAAAGTAAATCAAATTAAAAAAACGTAAGATATATGATGTATCCTTGCTATGAGTACCTACCACAAAAGTTTTATCGAAAACAAGTCACTAATAAGCGAGATATCACACTTTTTAGATATCCACATTTGGCCCCCTGGTGGCCAAGTAGAGAATCAGATCGGACAGAAATTTAGTGTCACGGGTCATCTGACCTAGGGGGTCATGTGTACAAAGTTTTAAGTTCATAGGCCTAGCGGTTAAAAAACGTGCCACTGTTTTTGAAATAGGATACGACGGACAACGACGACGACGACGACGACGGACAACGGACACTGCGGTGTTGTATAGACTACCCTACGGTGAGCCAATGAAACCGAACTTAGACCGGGGCTAGGTTGGCTCCTATTGGGGTCAAATTAAGTTTTTTTCTCATTATTTTAGCTTGTTTTGACCTTAAATCATCAGCAATACAATATTCTAAATGAATTAGAGTGATTTGAGCACTTTCAAATTTTTCACTATATTGACCCAAAATGTAGTGTAAATGGAGACAAGACCACAATTGATTTTTTAAGCCTTTTAGCAGTTAAATAGTCAATGTTTGACCACGACGCATCAAAGAATGCGTCAAGTAGTGAAACTGAAATTCGGATATGATATACGGGTTAGTCTTGCGAGTAACTGGTGCGATGGAAATTGGTGATTGACCACGGAAATTTTTGTTTAATCGACAAATTAGACAGACTTTGATATTTCCACTCTTTTCAGCAACTGGCAGGAAAAACTCAAAACACGCCCCCAATTACCCAATGAAATGGCCAGGGCCATTGTGCTCACCTCATGTGGAGGAAAGATGGATAAAGAGCATGGTATTGTGTCATGTAGTGTTAGGTTTGATGTAGGTCCAAGCAATTACAATTTCCCCAAAATGGCCAATTTACAATACATTCGACCTCTGTGACCTTGAAAAGTAGGTCAAATCAAAGAAGACCCGGGTGACACATTGAATGGTTGTTAGAATTAGATGTACCTATGATATAAAATTGGTGCCAATCGGGCAAGTCATTACTAGGAATAATGGCATTTTGAAGAGATTAGGATTTGGCCCCCTCCCTGGAGGCCAAACGGCAAATCAGATCGCACCAAACTTCGGTACCTAAGATCACCTGACCAAGGGGTACATGTGTACTTAATTTGTGATCAATAGTCATTGCAGTTAAGAAACGTGCCATAGTTACGGCCTGACGGCGAATTTACGCCATTTGACCTCTGTGACCTTGACAAGAAGGTCAAATTAAAAAACTGTGTGACATATACTGTATGGTGGTTAGATGTACCCATGATATCAAATTGGTGGCAATCGGGCAAGAAGTTAAGGAATAATCACATTTTTAAGGTTTTTGGATTTTGCCCCCTGGTGGACAAGTGGTGAATCATATTGGACCAAACTTCGGTCCCTAAGATCACCTGACTAAGGGGTAAATGTGTACCAAATTTGGTATCAATAGCCATTGCCGTTTAGAAACGTGCCATCGTTACATCCTAACGGCCAATTTACACCATTTGACCTCTGTGACCTTGAAAAGGAGGTCAAATCAAAAACCCGGAGGATATATGATGCACCTTTGCTAGAAGTACCTACCATATTTTTTTCAAAATTTCCCGACTACTATTAAGGGAGATATTGCATATTTTCACTTTTAACGTTTGGCCCCCTGGTGGCCAAACCATGAAACGAATCGGACCGAAACTTGGTCTCCAAGGTGTCATTACATAAGGGTACATGTGTACCAAGTTTCAACTCAATAGCTTTAACAGTTACGAAACGTGCCCTGCTAACGGACGACGGACGACGACGGACGACGACGACGACGACGACGACGACGACGACGACGACGACGACGACGACGACGACGACGACGACGGACGACGGACGCCACGGTATGGGATAAGCTCACCTCTGCTAAGAGGTGAGCTAATTAGCAAAATTCGAAATCAATTTTTTCATCAAATAATTTCTTTATTTCTGTAGACTTGCCACAACAAATATTTTTTCAATACCTCTCCAAATATGTACTTGAGAGTAAAAAACATGCACTCGTCTAATAGATAGGCCTGGACCCTCCAACCTATGAATATTCATTAGTGGTCTTGTCTCAATGAAGGTACATTTCAGGGGTTAACATTTTGAGTATTTTTTCAAACCAATGTACATGACATCCCACAACTCTCCAACAAAGGAAAGTCATATCTGGACATTTTGGGAGAAATGAGAGACATTTCAAAGAGTGGTACAACTGTGCCAAAGCGACGAAAGAGGACAAAATGGACAAAAAGTCATGTTTTTGCAGCCAACAGCACCAAATTCAAAGACCAGCCCTGGCCAGAATAAGTAAGCTATGGAGCTGAAAATTTAGGATGTGATTTAGGAATATCTTTGCTGCTTAGGGAACAACTTTCAGAATCAAGGCCTAAGAAGTTTCAAAGAAATAACAAAATAAATGGCAACACAACAAGACTTGTAAAAATGAAACCGAACTTAGACCGGGGCTAGGTTGGCTCATATTGGGGTCAAATTAAGTTTTTTTCTCATTATTTTAGCTTGTTTTGACCTTAAATCATCAGCAATACAATATTCTAAATGAATTAGAGTGATTTGAGCACATTCAAATTTTTCACTATATTGACCCAAAATGTAGTGTAAATGAAGGTACATTTCAGGGGTTAACATTTTGAGAATTTTTTCAAACCAATGTACATGACATCCCACAACTCTCCAACAAAGGAAAGTCATATCTGGACATTTTGGGAGAAATGAGAGACATTTCAAAGAGTGGTACAACTGTGCCAAAGCGACGAAAGAGGACAAAATGGACAAAAAGTCATGATTTTGCAGCCAACAGCACCAAATTCAAAGACCAGCCCTGGCCAGAATAAGTAAGCTATGGAGCTGAAAATTTAGGATGTGATTCAGGAATATCTTTGCTGCTTAGGGAACAACTTTCAGAATCAAGGCCTAAGAAGTTTCAAAGAAATTACAAAATGAATGGTAACACAAAAAGACCTGTAAAAATGAAACCGAACTTAGACCGGGGCTAGGTTGGCTCATATTGGGGTCAAATTAAGTTTTTTTCTCATTATTTTAGCTTGTTTTGACCTTAAATCATCAGCAATACAATATTCTAAATGAATTAGAGTGATTTGAGCACATTCAAATTTTTCACTATATTGACCCAAAATGTAGTGTAAATGAAGGTACATTTCAGGGGTTAACATTTTGAGAATTTTTTCAAACCAATGTACATGACATCCCACAACTCTCCAACAAAGGAAAGTCATATCTGGACATTTTGGGAGAAATGAGAGACATACCAAAGAGTGGTACAACTGTGCCAAAGCGACGAAAGAGGACAAAATGGACAAAAAGTCATGATTTTGCAGCCAACAGCACCAAATTCAAAGACCAGCCCTGGCCAGAATAAGTAAGCTATGGAGCTGAAAATTTAGGATGTGATTCAGGAATATCTTTGCTGCTTAGGGAACAACTTTCAGAATCAAGGCCTAAGAAGTTTCAAAGAAATTACAAAATGAATGGCAACACAACAAGACTTGTAAAAATGAAACCGAACTTAGACCGGGGCTAGGTTGGCTCATATTGGGGTCAAATTAAGTTTTTTTCTCATTATTTTAGCTTGTTTTGACCTTAAATCATCAGCAATACAATATTCTAAATGAATTAGAGTGATTTGAGCACATTCAAATTTTTCACTATATTGACCCAAAATGTAGTGTAAATGGAGACAAGACCACAATTGATTTTTTAAGCCTTTTAGCAGTTAAATTGTCAATGTTTGACCACGACGCATCAAAGAATGTGTCAAGTAGTGAAACTGAAATTCGGATATGATATACGGGTTAGTCTTGCGAGTAACTGGTGCGATGGAAATTGGTGATTGACCACGGAAATTTTTTTTTAATCGACAAATTAGACAGACTTTGATATTTCCACTCTTTTCAGCCAACTGGCAGGAAAAACTCAAAACACGCCCCCTATTACCCAATTAGCAAAATTCGAAATTAATTTTTTCATCAAATAATTTCTTTATATCTGTAGACTTGCCACAACAAATATTTTTTCAATACCTCTCCAAATATGTACTTGAGAGTAAAAAACATGCACTCGTCTAATAGATAGGCCTGGACCCTCCAACCTATGAATATTCATTAGTGGTCCTGTCTCTTTTAACTTCGGTTTGTGGTGGTCGCCATTAAACTCTAATGAATCTCGAAATTCCCCTCCAACGGGTAAGAAACACAGGAGAGCACCCTACCTACAGCGCACCTGTCGCCGGGGCTATTAACCATTATCTAACACCACTGATAGGTGTAAGTGCGCCCCGGGTTTTTTGACACACGGCGAAGACACGGGTTTTGAAAAAACACGGGGTTTTATGATAGGTGGAAGTACAACTTATGTCTCGTATGATTTGTCTAGGAATAGAGATGGTTTGCACTTTCTCCAATATGTTACTTTATTTAGAGAGAAATTGAAAGTTAACTAAACTTAGTATCTCGAATTATGCAATTACGAAATAAAAGATATTCTGTAATGATAATTAAAGTGTCGTTTTTACTTCTGTTTTGGCGAATATAATCAGAAGAATTTGTGGATAAAACATGACTGAAAGGAGAGGATGTGTTCTGTTGTGTTGCTGCAAGGCCAATAGGCTAAAAAACAGTTGAAGTGTTCAGATGCAAAAGCCAATAAATTCCCTTGAGGTCGTTTTGAGGAAATGCAACTTTTCTGCCATGACTTACGTAATGGTTTTTACAATAAAAGTGAATCTTTTTACATGATTTACAATGGGATCCTGCGGTTTTGCATTGAAACGTATTCCACCTTAAACTGTACAGTTACTTTCTGGTGGAGGTGGATCAGGAGTCAACAAGCTAATGTTGTGACAACAGACACCAACCCTCGCCAGTCGCGTGACGATGGAATAAAACCTACCCATACTAAACACCTTAACAAAAGTAAATCCCCCCAGAAATTTGTTAATAACTATAAAACAACTGATCATATAGGATCATATAGGAATGTCCATTGAATGAGGGCAATTTGAATGTCAAAAAGTAAATCAGAAGCTATGAGCTTTCCATTGATGCTACTGTGACACCCATGCTGCTACGCATGACTGAGCACCAAGGCTCTGAAAAAGACTTGCAGATTTTACCTTATTCCAAGTTGGGAAACTCCATCCTGATGTTATGCCAGATTATGTGGGCACAAAAGCATTCGTGTTTAAATAACCAATAACAGCTTACCCTCTTTCAGATACATTTTGTTCCCTGATAAATCCAGAATTTTACAGATTAAGCCCTGACACCCTCCACGTGGCCTCCTCCTCTTTCGATGAACAAGCCTTGGTGCTCAGTCATGCGTAGCAGCATGGGTGTCACAGTAGCATCAATGGAAAGCTCATAGCTTCTGATTTACTAAGAAGCAATGGCTTGCCAATGCCAAAAGTGTTAAAATGCATGATCTCATCACATTAACCCTTTTTGCCAGGATTACCTTTTTTCTGGGACACCCTGTATGTTGAAAAAACACAAATATTTTCAAGAAACAAACAGTGACTCAATAAAATTCGCAAAAAATAATAGCTGCTGGGTGCAAGGAAGTGATGAAATAACTTCACTCAAGAGTCACGGGAGCTAATAAAATACAATACACTCAAATATATGCTGATACCATAGCGATCTGAGGGTTCTCCAAGAGGCGAAATGGAGTCTTGCAAATGATCAAAATGTTCTGCAGAAAGTGGACAATCAGAGTCAGCTACATGAACTGTATCAGTCTCATTTGCGGTCGGTCCTTCCCAATCAATACCATAATCTGGAAGATCATTTGGCTCCAAATGGTCATCACTACCAGGGTCATAAAACATATTATCGATATGAGAATGTCCTGAACCTAACAGACGTAGAATACCCTCAATATAAAGTTGGCAAGGGGTATGACCACGTTCTGAGGAAAGTCGGTGATTATTCCACTGATTTTGGAAAATGGTGATGTTTCTCTGCATACGAGGTGTAAAACATATTGAAGGGACCAACGATGGATATTGTTATTTATATCAAGGATATCAGAGTCCTCCATAAAATAAAAAAGATCATAATAGACATTAGTCGAACCGTGGAAAAGGTCACGCCAAAATCTTTCAATCCTTTGATTATGAACAGAGCGGCCACGAATCATGCTCCCTCTGTTCATCCCACGATTGACGTTCATATAGGTCTCGACTTCATTGTTTTCTGTTCCACGATCCGCCCTTACTCTTGATGGTATTCCATATGTTGAGGTGGCAGTCCGAAAAGATCTTAGCATGGTTGCTGCACGATTGTTGCACGCAATGGACAGAAAAACCATCAAACGGCTGTACCCATCAATACCACCATGGATGACAAAGCCCCATCTGAAAATATAAAATAAAATACATAAGTATATCAAAGTGATATTCACAGGACTAATTGTGGTCGAAACAATTTGGACAAAAAATGTGCCCCTGCTAATGGCATTCTGGCTGCCCACTACATTACAAACAAGCTATTTATTGGCATAACAGTGCAAGGGTGCGGGGTGGTTGTAGTAGAAGAACCACGACAGTATGTATACATACAGGATGTCCCATGGGCTCCCGAACAAAGCAGCTTGCAAAGTGCCAAAAGGGCCGATCGACAACACTGGTCAATACGAGTATTTTACAATGGGCTCAAGAGCCCAGGGGACATGCTGTTTGTCATGTTTTCAGCGTCGACACCTACAGACGATGGACCATTTGACACTAGTGAGTCACGTCAAAAATGCTGAGCGTCATCAACGATTGCCTGATGACCATGTTCACATTTGGCGCATATCTGTTTTCCACAAAAATATCCGAAAAAAATTCTCCAGGAACAAATGTTTTTGTTTTTGTCACATGCATGCACACAACGGTCATCTTGAACAAAATGTTTATGTCATTTTGTTCGTCATGTGTGCCTTAGCTTAAACATTTTTTGGTAGCCCAATCTATTCTACATATGAATTGAGAGGTCTACTCAGCCATTTCTCTTGGGAACTCTTTTTGTCAATAAACAAAATGGGGATAGTCTTAAATACCCTAAGACTATATTTATCAAAAATAAGGTACTCTTTTAAATAAAAAATATGTGTTAATTTCATTCAATTGCTCCAGTTGGTAAGGTCACACCAGGACTTTTAATGCGGAGACATCCTAGATTGTTACTTCGGCCCTTCCGGGAGAACATTTTGACCTCTGCTGATCTAAATTACTAAATAAAGGTGTGGTCAATAATCAATCTATTTCAAATCGTAGCCTAGGCCAAACCCTTTCAGACGATACCTCATCGGATGATATTCTTCAATGATTCCTATACACAAATGACGTTTTGGGTATTTTTTCGAGTCTCATAATGGTCCACAACAGGAGTTTCCAAGAGATGGCTAGGCAAACCCCTCAATTCATAGAATGGATGTACCTACCCAAAAATGTTTATAGCACTTGTAACCTAAAAACCCTTTTTTTTGCACAATTCTTGCACTTGGCTCCCCTACATAGCCTTAGTTAGAACTTCTTTGCAGAAGACTACAGTTCATTTCCAGGATAAAACATTATGCAAATTGGTTTTTAAATTATTGAGGTCGGTCACGTGACCTCGGATTAGCAAAATTAGTAAAAAATATATTTAGACATGTATGTATGATCTAGTTTTCCAATCGGCATCATTCTGGTCAGAAGAACAGTCTCATTATATTGCAGGAAATGAAATGGCCAGGGCCATTGTGCTCACCTCACGTGGAGGAAAGATGGATAAAGAGCATGGTATTGTGTCATGTAGTGTTAGGTTTGATGTAGGTCCAAGCAATTACAATTTCCCCAAAATGGCCAATTTACAGTACATTCGACCTCTGTGACCTTGAAAAGTAGGTCAAATCAAAGAAGACCCGGGTGACACATTGAATGGTTGTTAGAATTAGATGTACCTATGATATAAAATTGGTGCCAATCGGGCAAGTAGGAATAATGGCATTTTGAAGAACTTAGGATTTGGCCCCCTCCCTGGAGGCTAAACGGCAAATCAGATCGCACCAAACTTCAGTACCTGAGATCATCTGACCAAGGGGTACATGTGTACTTAATTTGTGATCAATAGTCATTGCAGTTAAGAAACGTGCCATAGTTACAGCCTGACGGCGAATTTACGCCATTTGACCTCTGTGACCTTGACAAGAAGGTCAAATTAAAAACCTGTGTGACATATACTGTATGGTGGTTAGATGTACCCATGATATCGAATTGGTGGCAATCGGGCAAGAAGTAAAGGAATAATCACATTTTTAAGGTTTTTGGATTTTGCCCCCTGGTGGTCAAGTGGTGAATCATATTGGACCAAACATCGGTCCCTGAGATCACCTGACTAAGGGGTGAATGTGTACCAAATTTGGTATCAATAGTCATTGCAGTTTAGAAACGTGCCATCGTTACATCCTAACGGCCAATTTACACCATTTGACCTCTTGTGACCTTGAAAAGGAGGTCAAATCAAAAACCCGGAGGATATATGATGCACCTTTGCTAGAAGTACCTACCATATTTTTTTCAAAATTTCCCGACTACTATTAAGGGAGATATTGCATATTTTCACTTTTAACGTTTGGCCCCCTGGTGGCCAAACTATGAAACGAATTGGACCGAAACTTGGTCTCCAAGGTGTCATTACATAAGGGTACATGTGTACCAAGTTTCAACTCAATAGCTCTAACAGTTACGAAACGTGCCCTGCTAACGGACGACGGACGACGACGACGACGACGACGCCGACGACGACGACGGACGACGGACGCCACGGTATGGGATAAGCTCACCTCTGCTAAGAGGTGAGCTAAAAAGCAGTTTGAGAACTTTTTAGGTTTTTTTACCACACGCAGGTGTGTTTAGACTTAGAGGACTTTATTCATCACTGCACAATGAAAATATTTTTTATTTTGATACCACCATTGTAATATAATGTAAAGGATTACACTTTTCGATTATAGCATGATTTATTCCAGCAAAGGTCTATGAATGATGCCGATAGTGGACGTGACATCCACTATGCTGTTTTGGAAATGGGGAGTGCGGGAATACGGATTAGGCGTGGTGCAAATTGATAGAAAGTGATTTCAAGATGGCCACCCTGGTTGTCATATCGAGAATCGAATGAGCCAATTTTCGAAAGGAACTTTCCTCTAGTCATCCCCAACATTCAGACCAAAAATTAATTTCACCTGACAAATGGTTCTACTTTAAATTGACAGAAACCGATTTCAAGGTGGCTGCCCAGGTGTTATATATCAAGAATCAAACAAGTCCCTTTTTTGAAATGAACTTTCCTCTAGTCACACCCAAAATACATACCAAAAATGTTTTTACAAGAGTTCTCTTTTGAACGGAAATTGAAAAGTTAATGGACTTGGTGATGGTACATACCTAATCAACTTATGGTTCCCATCTATATGCCAAAGGGAATTTGGTCCTGCAACCCTGTATGAACGCCTCCTAATTGAATGACACCACCTTAATGCCACCGATGTCGGGTCTACTCGAAGCATACTATCTCTAACTCGCTGCCGAGAAACATAGATATTCTCGCTTACAAGCCTGGCGTGACCTAATCTGTAGCCAAGATGTCATGGATGTCGATTGAAGGAACAGATGGTGCGGACAACTGCATCAAGTTGCATATTGTTTATCCTGGTACGACGCAATCTGTATGACAAGGAATAATATCTGAAAGATATAATAATACAGAATGTTTCAGAGAATCTATCAGAATCTATGTAGACCAAAACCTCGCTATGCCGCGGTTTTGGCCAATATTTTGGCTCCACCCGACCGGTTTGGGTGAGACAATCAATAACGACATTGAGGTATCAATTTCTATTCTAAAAACATCTCAAATTAAATATCGACTTATGTGGTGTTTTAAATGCTTTTGAAATGACTCCACATTTTGCACCAACCCAAGCGGTTTGGGTTGTCTCACCCAAACCTCAGTGGTGAAAACGAAGCTAAATATCTATTATGAAAAAAATATTCTCAGTCGGGTGTTTTTAATTTGATACCTGGCTTACTTCTACGGATTTCGCGCTCACAAGTGGCCGTACAGATGGACGGACGGCAGGTATTTTCTCTGCGAGCGACCAGGGACAACTAAACAAAATGAGTCAACCAGGGAAACAGACAACAGTTTTCAATCCATCAACATCTTACAATACATTGTAAGGTGGATCGAACACCCGGCATAATACATGACCCGTTTAGGCCCAAGTAAAGGTAGAACTTTAAGGAGTATCGCAAAGCAAGAAAAATACAGATAGGAATTTCCGTTTCACAATATTAGCTGTCAGGGGTGTGGTTTTTGAAGAAGGAAATATCCCGCCAGACAAGCTAATTTGGGTTTTTTGAAACATGTGCAACTGCTTAGTTTTTATGTACAGTTTTAGCTATGACAATGACTATGTAATTTTTAACAACATTCAGCAGCCAATTTAATCCATGTTAATTCCCTGTGTAAATTTTCAAGACACCCGAGAATTCAAATTAGTTTTGAGATCCAAGTTCAAAACGTTTATTTTTGGCCACCCGGTATTTCGCATTTCCAATTACCTGTATGACAAGACAAAGGACTGAAAACTTTGAGTCCCATTATCTCTAAAGAACACGAAGATGGGATGGCCCAGTCAGGTTCTTAGGGGCTCAAATATTGATTATCAAAGGTCCACCCCACCAACTATTATCAAGTTGACTGACTGTTGACAAGTACATGTATTTTTTGTTGAATGGCCTAAAATAAGTATTAATAATATAGCCCACAGTAGCCTGCATTATTTATTGCCTCTAGGCTCTAGACATGCTATATCATGAGTTTTGAGCAAATGACTTACCTCAACCTGCGGCGCACTGTTGATACAGAAACATGTAGCATAGTTGCAATCCTTGGAACAGTGAAATCGAGGTCAAACAAAAATTCCAATTGTTGTGGGTAGTTGTAAAACAAGAAACACAGAAACAAAACAGAAACACAGAAACGCAGAAATGAAACGCAGAAACGAAAATCAAACGGGTTTTCATAAAAGTTGGAATCAAGCGGCACGCCGATACTTTCCTTGCCCAATCCGTTGTTATTGTCGTTTAAAAGTAAAATCTGAGATTGGTGGGTTGCGGCCAGCCGGAATGCAATAGAGTTGTTGAGGGGATACATGGAGCAACTTGGGGGGGGGGGGGGGGGGGGGCGGCACGATAAGGGTGAAGTCTTTTGAGGTGGTGGTGTAGTACTTTGGTAGGTTCGATTCGATTCCTACAGCATGTTATTTTAAATGAAGGTGCAGTGCAACATCTTGCCTTGTAGTGTTCAATTCACATGAAGTACCAGGATCATCCTACAAATCCCGTCTGATGCAGCACTAAATGCAAGGTACGGTACCAGTACATGGGTGAATCATTTCGACGTTATGTGAGACGTGAGAGACCAATTTTGGCGACTAGAATAGAGTAAAGTGGGGGGGGGGGGCGGGCGGGCACTAGACTTGGACTTGGAGTAACTCAATCTTGCCTGCCCAGCTGCTGCCTTTAAATAGTCCCTTTAAATATCTGTTTATGTTAATGAGGTTGCAGTAGGGAAGTTCAGCCTAGTGTCGTGCACAGGCCATGGAATGTACAAAAGAACAGGACTCGCTATTCGAAGGACTATTTTCTATTTACGCCGTGTAGTACATACATGTAGTGTATTGGGGAGGTCAGGGGCACGATCAAGGCCGGATGCTGCCAATCTGCGCACACGTTGATGAGGCTAAAAGGGATATTGGGAAATGAGCATTCCTCCTTCCATTCCGACTGAATACCAGTTTTAGTTACACCTGCGTTCGCGGCCACAACCATGGCAACAAGATGGAGTCTGCAGACCATTATTCGCCACAAGACTGGTTTCTGCGTTTCGTTTCTGTGTTTCTGTGTTTCTGTTTCGTTTCTGTGTTTCTTGTTTTACAACTACCCAATTGTTGTTGAGAAATTGCATAGGCTGGGGGGCCAACTTGACCACTCCAAGTACGCTGAGAATGAAATCCTGACCGTACACCTGCAAGTATCCTGAAAAAAAGAAGTTAAAGAAATTCACATTGAATTTGAATACATGTATGCCAGGTGGGTAGTGTGGCTGTGTGCTGGCCATGCGGAGGTTCGAATTTCTCACTACTAGACCCTCTTTCAGTATGCGTATTGACTAACATGGACGTGAAGTGTAGACCCATAGGCAATGTTTCCGCTAGGACTGAATGAAAAGGAGGTACAATGCTTTTTTAAAAAGCAATTTTGATGCAGTAAAACAACATTTCAGGCGTAAAAAAGGTCATAAAATCCTATTTTAACTTAAAAATTACCTTACTTCAAATTAATAGACCACTTCCGCACCAGGTAGCGTACTGCAAGCCATAACAAAGCCAGTCTTCAATTGGCTTGACCAGCACATAAAAATACCATATTTCTAGGGGCGGTGGTCTTTTTAGGACGCTTCTGTTTTTTGTTCATACAGTTCAGCTTTAATTTCACGATTTTGCGTAAACCCCGATGAATCTGTCTTAGAATGCTCAGAGTCAGAGAGCAATCGAATTGTGTGCTATGGTAGAAATCTTGTGTTTGATGTGTCAGCCAAGCCTAACACTTTATTTTGAACAGAAAAACAGCATGCTGTATACCGATAATGAATGAAATGGCCAGAATTTTCACAAGATTTTTTATGGATTGTTAGAGAAAAGAGAGAAGGAAAGATGCATTGGGACTGCGACATTTTATCTTACAGACTTGATTTGCTGTATATTTTGCATCATACAACAGTTAAACCGGATGGATGTTATGATAACGAAACGAAAAAGGACAATGCGTTGGTTAAAGGGACGATGTGAAACGAATATGAAAACCGTTAGGCGATTAGGAACACTGGTTATTTTATTTTCACCAGAGCGAAGTTTATGCCCGCCCGCCATCTGACCATCCGATGGCCAACGTCATATTTTAAGTTGCAGAGAGAGGCAAATGCCAAATCTGGACTTAACTCTACTGTCTTTACTATCATTTAAGAACAAGGACGGATTTTTCTTAGTTAACGAGACAATAAGAATGTGTGATAGATTGTTTTTGAAAGGTAGTTCATTGAATGAGGATTGTGAGAAAAAGATGCTTTTTGAGTTTGAAATGGGAAGTAGAACTATAATGATTGATGAAACCAGAGTTGGAATAATTTGATTACAAAGCTTTATTTGTGTCGTACTTAGCATTAGAACATTTCATAATGGCTTATGTCATTAGTGTATTTAGAGGATGCTTGAGGATTAGTAGATTGATGGATTAGATTGATGATTAGATGGATGATTGGTTAAGTTGTTTGATCTAATGTGTTGATTGCCACCAAAGTTGTTGTGTGATTTAGATTAAAATGTTTATATATCATAACTGGATACTGTAAAGCTCTTTGATGGTGGTAAAGTAAGCTTTAGTCTTGTGTTTCCAGGTGGTCTGGATGTCTGAAATGACTATGTTATTACATAACATCAGTCAGGGTCTCTTCTAGACAACTTGATAACAGGATGCAGGAGATTATAGCTTTATCAGATTATAAGCATTGTAATTTGAGTGTGGTTGAGTCTACGATTATTATTATTTGAGAGCAGATTTCAAGTATAGGAAAATAATTAGTTTTGGTGAGGTTAGTTTTGATTTTGATTTCGTGATTAAACCCTTTGCTTAATGCATTGCATATTTTTGAGTTTTAAAAATTTATGCAAAATTTCCATTAAATTGGGGGGGGGGGATGCAAAGCTCACCTCTCAGACAGGAGAGCTAAAAAGAGCCTCATCACTTTTCAAAATGTCTTGGAAGTTGCATTAGTCTAAAAAGCAATCCGAGTACAATACAATGTGGCCATGCACGGGGCCGGATAGCCCTATGCTACCAGTGCATGGATTTGACGTGCCGGAAAAATAGGCCCCATGGTGCATGGCATATATAATAGCCTAATGGAGACAGTTAGGTTACAAGCGTACGACAGATAAACCACTCACCTATTAATTTCAAACGTTTCCAATTGTCTCAGCATAGTTTGTATAATATCCGCTAGTTCTCCGATTTGCGGCCACTCGTGTGCCGCACGAAATAAATTTGTCCGGACACCTTCCAGTCGTTGCACCGCAATCGTCACTTAATTTGTATCCATGTCCTGGTGCAAGTACCTACCCACGTCCTGAACAACATTTCTGCATACATCCAAAAAGCTAAGAATATTGTATCTCTCAGGCGGTGGAGGCCCTTCAGCGCAGTTTGCCAGGGAAAAAATTACAAAGAAGGCAACAAAAAACTTCGTCATGTCAAAATCTCCGCGTCGTATCTGACTAGCGTATGGCGCTCACGCAGGACAAGTCACGAATTACAAATTACAAATTACAAAAGTTTATTGAATCCGTATAAAATTTACATTTTACATGGAACGAAAATACAATAAACAGTGCAGTGTAGATAGAAAGTCAGAAGAAAAGAGAGCAATAAGTAATAAAAGTAATCAAATAATACAGAAATTACTTAAGAGTGCAAGAGAGTTGGTGGGCATTATTACGATGATTGCAGCAGTATTTTTAATAATTATAGAGCTTTCCTCACCTGAAATGCTAGATAACAGAATTTGCCGGTGAGGCGAGCTACATTGCCTTCAGCAGTTAAAAGATATAATAATAGATTTCTATTTGAAAGTTCATTTGTTAACCCAATTCGAGTTTTGTTCAAATATTTATCACGAAGGTTAGAGAGCAAAGGGCATGAACACAAAAAGTGAGTCTCATCTTCAGTTTCTTTGATTCCCAATGATAAACAGTGAGGGCACCATCTCTCATCCCTGGGGATAATAGGACGAGAGTAGCGGCCTTTCTCGATTAAAAGACAATGATTACTCAGTCTTAATTTGGTAAAATGGGACCTGTGCTCCCTATTTTGAATATCATCGAGATAATTTTCGTAGCAAAATCTATTTTTAAATAGAGTCACGTGACTCATCCGTAATGAAAGAATGTAAGAGGGCATTTGATTGGTCGCCGGATAACCAACCTGTCATCAATCAAGAATGATTTGTGTTGAACACAAATCACGAAAGGAGACAAGTGTTTAACGCTTATATTAATAGTGATCGCTTCCGCGCGCCATATATAGGCCTACAATGAGTATACAATGCATAAGCATAACAAGAATGTAAACAAAACAAAACTTATGCCCGCCGTTCACGATCAAATTTTTTGGTCAAATCTGTTGGTCAAACTTTTGTGTCAAATTTTCTAGTTCAGCCGCCCGTCGTGCACGATGGATTTATTTCACCAAATCTTTTCCAGTATGGCTCCCGTGCAGTCAAGACTGATTGCGGCAGCTGCTGCATGGATCAGGGTTCGCCAGTCTACCTCTCTGGCTGGGCACCACCTCCACAGCTAGGAACCTCTCTGACCAGGCACAACGGATGCGCATGCTCCGTTTGGATCTATTCCGTTTCCGTTTTGATCACTTCCGGTAACGCAGGCACATTGAAGTTGAGAAAAATATTAACTTAATATCGTATCCGTATTTCGCGTAGCTAATGCCTGAAATGCAGTGGCAGTGCCCAATCATGGCATAGTGATAGTAGTAAGGTGGATGCCTCATAGACATAGACAGTCATACCATGTACTGTAACGTACAATACCAGAAATCCCCGACCTCGAACTTGCGCATGCGCACTAATTACCATCTCGGCCGATCAACGCAGTAGTGCGCTTAGCTTAGGGCAATCTCCAAAAGCAGAGTTAATCAGGCGGTGGGGAGCATTACGCACTTTGCCGATAGCCCATTGGTTTCCTCTAATGTCTAGCTAATAGGCCTACTGTGCGAAATTTCAGTGAATTTAGTCAAAAAAATCCTTTGTCCACCTTTGTACCACCGCTTTGCATGCATTGATGAAGTTCAAACAGGGAAAATCAGGAAAATAAGCCTTTGAGGCGTTTTTACGGCTCAAAAACTGGCATTTCTAGCGATAATATTTTA
Source organism: Lineus longissimus (assembly GCF_910592395.1). Classification (NCBI taxonomy): domain Eukaryota; kingdom Metazoa; phylum Nemertea; class Pilidiophora; order Heteronemertea; family Lineidae; genus Lineus; species Lineus longissimus. The sequence goes on from NC_088314.1 coordinate 12,928,820, forward strand.
GTTGCCGATAGATCCGCGAGAGGGCAATACCATATAGTCATAATAACACTGCTTCTGGTGTTTTGGAACATTTTTTTCTTTGTCCACTTGCATGCCGAAATTGGAGGTTTTAATGATGTGACAGCAAAAAATTGAATTGGTCATTGCGAGGGGGTCACTAGGGAGCTTGGGGGGTTGATCTATGCAATATACCTAGTTTTAAATCGTGCTTGTTTCATGCTAATGTGAAACACCATCATTCTGATACTACTGAGATTTAAATTTTTCACTGTAGATTTTAAATGAAGTTTGAAAATTCATTTTTCACTTGATGATCGTGCTAATCATGACTGCATGAGTCCAGTTTCCCTGCACCCAAAGTTTATTACTGATGGTAGCTTTCCTATATCTAATTGTCTAATGTAAAAAAGTTGGGCATTTTGTGGGGGGTGTACTGTGGTCTTGGCCTCTCCTACCTTGGGGGTGGGGGTGGGGTGGGGGTGGGGTGGGATGGAGGTTGGTCTTGTTGGCATCCAGGTTTGAAATTGATGTAGGCATTCCAGTAATTTGATTGCAAATTTGTTAGATCCTCTGGTGAACAGTCATATCAGGTGGGAGCATACAAACAAGGACATCAGGGACGCTGTCCTAAATAAAGAGGTGTCCTGATTATGATCACCTGTGTCCTCGAACACAAGACGTACGATCGTTTAGCCAAAACATACTGCGAGCCGTACTTTTATTATGGACTACTCGTTTTTCTCTCTTGTAATTCGGCAATTTTATATCAGATAACAAAGCGTAATTCAAACGGATACCGCGTCTCGTTGAGGCTGCCATTGTGATTGATTGCTGCGAGCTGATTCGTCAATGGCGGCACGTGACTGATTACACTGGTGGCCTCTATCGGACGGCGTTGGTCGGGTTTTTCTGGTGTTGAAATCATGAAATACAGGCCACAGGCACAGCACAGGGCGTCTCCAAAAAAGGTAATTCTGACAGAACAGAAGGGGTCAATACTGATTTGATTGCATACAATACGGGAAGCTGATTGCCTATACTGCAGCACAAGAGACCAACTTGTCACCGAGCAGTCCGAACCTGGAACCAGCTTCCAGAAGCAACAAGATCAGCTGAGACTGCCGAGGAGTTCCTGCCGAGTGCTCCTAGCCTCCCATCAGTAGACAACAAGCACGCCTTTTTTAATCAAGACTTTTTTAACCAAGACTTTTTTATCATCGCACCCAAGATTTTATCTCTCCGCACCGTCTACTCATGGGCAAACAACAACATGGTTCACAACGCGCAAGACTATGCCCAATGAGAGAAATGACTTTGAAATGTTCTGTAATTAACACAGTTTACCCAATATTGAACAGACTCAAAGTTTTATTTGTTCAAGTAATCAAATGTATAAGGCCAGGGACACATACACTGCTTTTTCAACTTGGTGGTGCCTGGCTTTGGAGGTAACCTGCTTTCGACCATTTCAAGAGAAAAGACTATGAAATGTTCTGTAATTAACACAGTTTACCCAATATTGAACAGAATCAAAGTTTTATTTGTTCAAGTAATCAAATGTATAAGGCCAGGGACACATACAATGCTTTTTTCACTTGGTGGTGCCTGGCTGTGGAGGTAACCTGCTCTCGACCATTTCAAGAGAAAAGACTATGAAATGTTCTGTTATTAACACAGTTTACCAAATATTGAACAGATTCAAAGTTTTATTTGTACAAGTATTCAATTACATAAGGCCAGGGACACATACAATGCTTTTTTCACTTGGTGGTGCCTGGCTGTGGAGGTAACCTGCTCTCGACCATTTCAAGAGAAAATACTATGAAATGTTCTGTTATTAACACAGTTTACCAAATATTGAACAGACTCAAAGTTTTATTTGTACAAGTATTCAATTGCATAAGGCCAGGGACACATACAATGCTTTTTTCACTTGGTGGTGCCTGGCTGTGGAGGTAACCTGCTCTCGACCATTTCAAGTGAAATGACTATGAAATGTTCTGTAATTAACACAGTTTGCCCAATATTGAACAGATTGGGTTATTGATCAGTTTGGAAGAAACTTCTTTGAAATATTCAATATTGGGTGGATTGTGGTAATAACTTTATAGTCATTTTACTTAAAAAGTCAAGAGTGGTATTCATTGATTGTAGTCACAGTGTAAAATGTTCAATTCTCACCAGGAGGTTTTTATTAATAGATATGCGAATGTGTCCACTGAACAAAATTGTTGTAATTCAAATGATGTCCATTGATTGATTAATAAATACATCTTTAAAACTAAATCGTGTGGTCATTTCATTACTTGGACCCTTCAGCCTGGAAATTATTCTTCTTTGTGTTCATTTCCATCTAACAGACTCTCCAGACTTACATACATACATACAAATAGCATTTATATAGCGCAAAATCCAATTAGAAAAATTGCTCAGTTGCGCTTAACAAAAACACTGTTCAAATAGTTTGGTTTTTAATCTTCTTTTGAACTCGCTGACGGTGGAGCTGTTGCGGGTGTTAGTGTCCAGCGAGTTCCATAATTTGCTGGCATAAACTGTAAAGCTTCTGCCACCAAAAGTCTCAAGGCGATACCTGGGAGTCACCAACAACTCTTGGTTATCCGATCTCAGGGATCGCCCTGGGACATACGATGGCAGGATGTCCGAGATAATGATGGAGCCATGTTGTTTTTGGCTTTGAACACCATGAGTAAAACCTTGAAATCGATACGATATGGTATCGGAAGCCAGTGGAGAGTTGTCAAAGACTTACTAGTAATCAGAAGCGGAGTTGGTGTTCGTCAGCCGGTCAAGTCTCCCTCCTCAACGCTGCAAGCGTTGGGCATCTTCCCAGGATGTGCTCTACAGTCATTGGCTCGATCTGGGGGGTGTCGCTATCTCCTTACTCCTAGACAGAAGCCTGGAACAAGCTGGACATCGGGCAGCAAACCCAATATTAATGTGCTCAGAACACTTCTCAAGTAATTAGTGTTTCAGAGTAATCTATAGCCTATACCTAATACAATAGTGATGGTTTCGGGCAGGGCTTAGAGGAGGCTTAGAGTAACGAGACTAGTATATAGCAGGCCCGGGAAAGCAGGGGCGTAGGTAGCAGAGGGGGGGGGGGGCAAATGCCCCCTCCCCCGAGGTCACCAAAATATGTGTTTTTGGCCAAAAGATTTCATAAAGGGTCATTTTGTCCCCCAGAGAGCCTTTTGCCCCCCCCCCCCGCCAGACCAAAAAGCTAGCTACGCCCCTGGCCCTGTAGGTGTATAGTATAATTTACTCTAAGTAAGGGCAGGGCAATAAGGAAAGGTGCTATGCTGTATGTAGGCCCTATTATATTCTATAACAAAGAAACCCAACATATGATTTAAAGGTGCCGGTGTAATAGAATCAGATGCCCCCTGATATTAAATGCCCTCAACAATAGAACACCGGCACCATTCAATAGGAATAAAGAGGCCAAGACCCTTCATCCGAAGAAGAACAATACAGGCGGGCATCAGGAAAGGGAGGGCATTTGATTCTATCACAGCGGAACAATATATCTCCCTTTTCCCACAAGAACTAATATTCCTCACAAAGGAATTCTAGACTGGACTTAGATTCATGGGGACCAGCATTTCTTTTACACCCGCACGCGGAGCATGAGCTGAGCCACTACTGCACGCCAACATATCAACCAACAGCACCGCCATTTCTTCAAACGGTTGGAAGTGATACTACCAGTCACGTGTGGTTCCTGGTCAGAGAGGTTCCTAGCTGTGGAGGTGGTGCCCAGCCAGAGAGGTAGGCTGGCGGAGGGTGTTGGCTGCATGTGCAGCCATAACTGCAATTGCTGCGAGCCCTATACTCTTCGATCAACACATCTACAGCATTTTGTGTCCAAACCATCTTGGTACAAGCCTGCGTTTCGACCGAGTGTGCAGGTATGGTGCGAGTTGCTTGTATAAAGTGTACCTGAATTATTTCTTGGCGCATAATACTCATTATTATAACTATTAACTGTCTTTGTCGCTGTCCCGGCTCACAAAGGATCGGTACAGTATATGAATAGGCCTACCTATTTGGACAGCTCGGATAGTGAAAGACCATGCTTTAATTGTTACTAAAAACGCCAATGCGCGTCACACCTGAAAAAAAACCCATCTAATTGATGTGTTCATTGATTGATGGCCCGATAATATTGAAATGGCCACTTTGACTCAAACGGTTAATCGTACAGAAAAAATCCAATCCCGCCGCTCACGATCCAATATTTCCGAATCGTACTAAATAAATAGGACCGGTCCTATCCACAACAATTTTTATCCTAGGAACATATTTCATCCAATTTCCCGTCGTTCACGATCAAACTTTTTGGTCATATTTTTTTGGTCAAATTAAATTTGATCGTGAACGGCGGGCATTACTCGTTTTCTCTCCCTTATCACGGCGGCATTTCGACTTCCAGTCAATTTGGGGGTCGTAAAAATGTTTGATGAAGGACCAGGAACTGGGGTGAGAGGGCTTCGTGTAGCTCTCAGACGTTCTGTGACTGCAGAGGTCCCGGGTTTCGGCTTGCTGGGGAGAAGTGAAACGGATATTCAAATATGGAGAGGTACGTAAGCAGGGGGTGTGTTGTTCAGTCACTTTGGTGTGTAAAAACTGTGGTTTTGATTCGAAATTGTATAAACTTTTTGAGGACATAGACACTGGCAAGCGCGGACGAAAAGCCGCTCTTCCAAATGTTGCATTACAGATTGCGTTGCAGGACACAATGATTGGCAACGAGAGTATGAGTTACATACTGAGCATGATGGGAATCCCACCCCCCTGTAGGAGTATCATGCAAAAGCAGGCAAATATAGTTGGTGAAGAAACAGTTAAAATGAATGAGGCCGATATGGCAGACATACGTGAGAACTTGAAAAGGATACTGCGCCGAAATCAGGACGACATAGGAATCAATGTCCAAGCTGATGGACGCTATAATAGTTTACACCTCACTTCGAGGAACAAGATGGGCCGTTGTGCGAGCACAATGACTGGATTATGTGTTGAAAATGTGACAGATGAACACAAAATCATTGACATTGAGGTTAAAACAAAACTCTGCTGGATAGGGGCTGCAATGCGGGCGAAAGGTTTTGAAGTTAAATGTGGTGCCACTGGCACAAACGTTGACGAACGACACTCGAAGTGCACGGCTAACTTTCCTGAGGCAGATGCATTCAGAGAATATGATCTTGGGGTTGCATTTGCCGAGACTTTTGAGAAACAGCTAGGGCCTACATGTAGAACATTTGACTACAGATGGTGATTCCAGTTCATTCAAAGGGTTAACTGATGCAACAAAAAAGCTCTTCGGCGGCTTATTCACGGTGAAGCATCAACTTGACTCTATACATTTGCATCAAGCCCAGACGCGTGCAGGACATAGAGCTGAATTCAGTAAAGGTATGTTCCCGGGACGTACTGCAGAGGAGAGAACACTGTTAAAAACAACGTTTCTGAATGATCTTAGGGTAAGGTCATCCAAGATTTTGCAATCTCTATTCAAGCGCTGCAACGGTGATCTCGACAGGATCATGGGAAACCTGTATGACACTGTTGCCTGTGTTGTGAACTGTTATGGTGGTGACTGCACTGGTTGTCCACAGAACGAATTCTCACTGTGCTTAGGCACAACTGGTTCTTGGTGGCACAAATCAACACGATGGTCATCTTACGGTGAGATTCCCAAGTTTAAAATGACAGTGATTGACAAGAACTTGGTACATCTCGTTTTGGAGGTATGCCTTAGTAAAGGAGCGTTGCAACAGCTGAGTCTTGGCGTGACAACCCAGGGGGTTGAGTCCAAGAATCGAGGTCTGTCGACCAGCGATCCTAAGATTGTGACCAGGAGCAGGAACTCAACCCCTCGTATCCATTCAGCAGCCCACAGAATGAACCATAACATAGCCGAGAGCGGGCGACGGAAACTAAAGTGGTTCAACATCGAAGTCGATACTTGTTGCCGCCCAATGAAAGCGCTCGACAGAATTGCAATGAACAGGCAGTACACAGTCAGGTACCAACGGAGTGCTAGACACCAGAAGTTAGCTGGTGTTTTGAAAAACATCAGGGCAACAGATTACTTCACGAAAAAGAAAAACAAAACCAGGGGTGGTGACTACAAGAAACATGTGATGATAACAATGCCGGACTTGCGAAGGAAGGCTGTCAAGAAGGCTGTTGCACGACGAGACAGACCGCCTGTACCAGAGTGGAAATGTCTCGACCCAAACAGCAGAAACTATGACCACTCCTACTTTCGGCGATCCTTCAAGATCCAACCAGCCACCAAGACATCCAAGAGGTTGCCATCGCGGTAAGAAAACTTTCAAATGTCAATTCAATATAATGATATTTTCTTTCAACTTCAACATATAGCTTACCAGGAAAAATGCATTTAGGGCGGTTGCCATGGCCTGCACAGACTTTCTTGGCATTGCACCTTTTTCTACTTTGATTGACCCTTCCTCTTTCTATTGTCACGTGCTCGACTTTCACGCACAGAGGATTATGACAAAGATGACTTATATGATAACCTGCGCCAGTTTTGAACTTCAATTCATCATGGTCACACAAAAACATTGCACGGTGTGCAGTCATTGTGACCGGCTTATCCAAAAAACTTACTTTAACAAACCCGTATGTCACTTACCCCCCTCTTTTTTTGTTTAGCCCCCTCCCAATTCAAACAAAAACCATCACTTTTAGTCTTTGCTAAAATTCTCGCTCGTAATTCAGATACTTTTCTCTTGAATTCACCTGCTGAAATAAAAAAATTAGTGAAAGCTTGGTACCCTGCCACCCAGCGTGCTCTGTGCCCGACACCTCCAAAAATGAAAATAACATGCAAAACAATCAACACTCTCATTACTATTCACAATTGATGATTGTTATGAAACATATCTAGCCCAAAAAAGTAGAAAAATTTGAAATTATTTGAAATTTTTTGAAAATTTCAATTTTTGGCATTTTCAATTAAAAGCCCTGTAGGACAGGGGGGGGGGGGTTAAATTTGAGAATTTTCTTTTTTTCCACATTTTCCAATTTCCATGATATGTCCACACATTCTCAACACATTTCAGCCAATTCAAACGGTTTTTGTGGATTTCAGAGCTCATTTACTATTTTTGACCTGTAACCCAAAACCCTCTAAATAGAGACAAGACCACAATTGATTTTCCAAGCCATTTCCAGTTATTTCAAATGCACGCCATCAAAGAATGCGTGGAGCTGTGAAACTGAAATTCGGATATGATATACGGTTTAGTCTTGTTAGTAACTGGTGCGATTTAAATTGGTGATTGACCACGGAAATATTTTTAAAAATTGACAAGTTTAACACAAGTGGACATTTTTACCCATTTCGGCCATTTTCACTCCAAATTTGAACCACCCCCTATGGCCAGGTTGTCAAAATTCAAAATTATTTTTTTACCAAACAATTTATTTATATCTGTAGACTTGCCACAGCAAATATTTTTTCAATACCTCTCCAAATATGTACTTGAGAGTAAAAAACATGCACTCGTCTAATAGATAGGCCTGGACCCTCCAACCTATGAATATTCATTAGTGGTCATGTCTCAATGAAGAGGGATAATCTTGAGATATCAATGAAATATGCCTTTTCCCAAGCATTTGAGATGTCTTGACTAACATAACCAAGTTTCATCAAAAATGAACTTGATTTGAGCGAGCTATTAACGTTTTAAAATTTTGTCCGATACGGACAACCTACCTTATATTTCGTCTTCAAATTGTTTACAGACTGTCTTCAAGTTAAGCTCATTAACTCGTAGAATTCTTAATCGAATGGTACCGAATCTTCGACAAATCACCAGTGGTCTACAGTCAATCTGAAATAGGAATTTGAAACAATTTTAATTCATGAGAAATATTCAAAAATTTCAATTTTTTGGAAAAAAGTTGTCTTTTTAAAGGATGTTCCAAGGTTGTGACAGTGGTATCATGCTGAAAATGTCAAAATTTCAAATCGAACAATATTAACTTTGTCTGAAATTTGAAAAACAACAAATATATGATGCATTATAAGCATGGAAAGCTTGTTAGTAAGGTGTAAAATGAGAAAAAGATTAACCCATATGTTATCTCCCTGTCTGTCACATCCAAGTCTGACACTTCCACAACAGCAACCATTGTCATCGCTATTGTCCTATCAACATCGACCCTTTTGTAATCTCTTGTCCTTTCTTGTGTATTTTCAGTCTGTGGAAGGAAGCATCCCGAAATAGACATCTCCTAGGAGTACGATTTTAAGCAAAGAAAGACAAGTTACGAAAAGACAAGACAAGATGAGGACAAAGGCGGGGAGATTGATAGGAAAACGGGGTTCTCCGAGGCGCGCTAGGGCATCGAATGCAGCAACGAGAACAATGTTCAAGAGCGGACACGTGCGGAGTGGAGGTGTCGAGGTGGTGAGCGACGACGAACGAGAAGTAGGCCTACAACCCGCATGGAGACGACTCACGCCCCAGGAGTACGGACAGGTCACAACGATGGGACACGACGGCAAAAGACACATACCGGATATTAATAACCGTACTGCCAAGAATGTCAACTTACTACGGGTCAACATGACAGAAGACACTGATGATGAGATGGAGATACCAGATGAGACCATGGAGCATGATCACGAGAGTTTCGTTGTTCAGACAACCAAACTGATGGATGTGCTCAACGACGTTAACAGGGCCCATAGCGAATATCACGTGAACTGTCAGCCGATATTCAAATATGGAGAGGTACGTAAGCAGGGGGTGTGTTGTTCAGTCACTTTGGTGTGTAAAAACTGTGGTTTTGATTCGAAATTGTATAAACTTTTTGAGGACATAGACACTGGCAAGCGCGGACGAAAAGCCGCTCTTCCAAATGTTGCATTACAGATTGCGTTTCAGGACACAATGATTGGCAACGAGAGTATGAGTTACATACTGAGCATGATGGGAATCCCACCCCCCTGTAGGAGTATCATGCAAAAGCAGGCAAATAAAGTTGGTGAAGAAACAGTTAAAATGAATGTGGCCGATATGGCAGACATACGTGAGAACTTGAAAAGGATACTGCGCCTAAGAAATCAGGACGACACAGGAATCAATGTCCAAGCTGATGGACGCTATAATAGTTTACACCTCACTTCGAGGAACAAGATGGGCCGTTGTGCGAGCACAATGACTGGATTATGTGTTGAAAATGTGACAGATGAACACAAAATCATTGACATTGAGGTTAAAACAAAACTCTGCTGGATAGGGGCTGCAATGCGGGCGAAAGGTTTTGAAGTTAAATGTGTTGCCACTGGCACAAACGTTGACGAACGACACTCGAAGTGCACGGCTAACTTTCCTGAGGCAGATGCATTCAGAGAATATGATCTTGGGGTTGCATTTGCCGAGACTTTTGAGAAACAGGGCCTACATGTAGAACATTTGACTACAGATTGTGATTCCAGTTCATTCAAAGGGTTAACTGATGCAACAAAAAAGCTCTTCGGCGGCTTATTCACGGTGAAGCATCAACTTGACTCTATACATTTGCATCAAGCCCAGACGCGTGCAGGACATAGAGCTGAATTCAGTAAAGGTATGTTCCCGGGACGTACTGCAGAGGAGAGAACACTGTTAAAAACAACGTTTCTGAATGATCTTAGGGTAAGGTCATCCAAGATTTTGCAATCTCTATTCAAGCGCTGCAACGGTGATCTCGACAGGATCATGGGATACCTGTATGACACTGTTGCCTGTGTTGTGAACTGTTATGGTGGTGACTGCACTGGTTGTCCACAGAACGAATTCTCACTGTGCTTAGGCACAACTGGTTCTTGGTGGCACAAATCAACACGATGGTCATCTTACGGTGAGATTCCCAAGTTTAAAATGACAGTGATTGACAAGAACTTGGTACATCTCGTTTTGGAGGTATGCCTTAGTAAAGGAGCGTTGCAACAGCTGAGTCTTGGCGTGACAACCCAGGGGGTTGAGTCCAAGAATCGAGGTCTGTCGGCCAGCGATCCTAAGATTGTGACCAGGAGCAGGAACTCAACCCCTCGTATCCATTCAGCAGCCCACAGAATGAACCATAACATAGCCGAGAGCGGGCGACGGAAACTAAAGTGGTTCAACATCGAAGTCGATACTTGTTGCCGCCCAATGAAAGCGCTCGACAGAATTGCAATGAACAGGCAGTACACAGTCAGGTACCAACGGAGTGCTAGACACCAGAAGTTAGCTGGTGTTTTGAAAAACATCAGGGCAACAGATTACTTCACGAAAAAGAAAAACAAAACCAGGGGTGGTGACTACAAGAAACATGTGATGATAACAATGCCGGACTTGCGAAGGAAGGCTGTCAAGAAGGCTGTTGCACGACGAGACAGACCGCCTGTACCAGAGTGGAAATGTCTCGACCCAAACAGCAGAAACTATGACCACTCCTACTTTCGGCGATCCTTCAAGATCCAACCAGCCACCAAGACATCCAAGAGGTTGCCATCGCGGTAAGAAAACTTTCAAATGTCAATTCAATATAATGATATTTTCTTTCAACTTCAACATATAGCTTACCAGGAAAAATGCATTTAGGGCGGTTGCCATGGCCTGCACAGACTTTCTTGGCATTGCACCTTTTTCTACTTTGATTGACCCTTCCTCTTTCTATTGTCACGTGCTCGACTTTCACGCACAGAGGATTATGACAAAGATGACTTATATGATAACCTGCGCCAGTTTTGAACTTCAATTCATCATGGTCACACAAAAACATTGCACGGTGTGCAGTCATTGTGACCGGCTTATCCAAAAAACTTACTTTAACAAACCCGTATGTCACTTACCCCCCTCTTTTTTTGTTTAGCCCCCTCCCAATTCAAACAAAAACCATCACTTTTAGTCTTTGCTAAAATTCTCGCTCGTAATTCAGATACTTTTCTCTTGAATTCACCTGCTGAAATAAAAAAATTAGTGAAAGCTTGGTACCCTGCCACCCAGCGTGCTCTGTGCCCGACACCTCCAAAAATGAAAATAACATGCAAAACAATCAACACTCTCATTACTATTCACAATTGATGATTGTTATGAAACATATCTAGCCCAAAAAAGTAGAAAAATTTGAAATTATTTGAAATTTTTTGAAAATTTCAATTTTTGGCATTTTCAATTAAAAGCCCTGTAGGACAGGGGGGGGGGGGGGGGGTAAATTTGAGAATTTTCTTTTTTTCCACATTTTCCAATTTCCATGATATGTCCACACATTCTCAACACATTTCAGCCAATTCAAACGGTTTTTGTGGATTTCAGAGCTCATTTACTATTTTTGACCTGTAACCCAAAACCCTCTAAATAGAGACAAGACCACAATTGATTTTCCAAGCCATTTCCAGTTATTTCAAATGCACGCCATCAAAGAATGCGTGGAGCTGTGAAACTGAAATTCGGATATGATATACGGTTTAGTCTTGTTAGTAACTGGTGCGATTTAAATTGGTGATTGACCACGGAAATATTTTTAAAAATTGACAAGTTTAACACAAGTGGACATTTTTACCCATTTCGGCCATTTTCACTCCAAATTTGAACCACCCCCTATGGCCAGGTTGTCAAAATTCAAAATTATTTTTTTACCAAACAATTTATTTATATCTGTAGACTTGCCACAGCAAATATTTTTTCAATACCTCTCCAAATATGTACTTGAGAGTAAAAAACATGCACTCGTCTAATAGATAGGCCTGGACCCTCCAACCTATGAATATTCATTAGTGGTCATGTCTCAATGAAGAGGGATAATCTTGAGATATCAATGAAATATGCCTTTTCCCAAGCATTTGAGATGTCTTGACTAACATAACCAAGTTTCATCAAAAATGAACTTGATTTGAGCGAGCTATTAACGTTTTAAAATTTTGTCCGATACGGACAACCTACCTTATATTTCGTCTTCAAATTGTTTACAGACTGTCTTCAAGTTAAGCTCATTAACTCGTAGAATTCTTAATCGAATGGTACCGAATCTTCGACAAATCACCAGTGGTCTACAGTCAATCTGAAATAGGAATTTGAAACAATTTTAATTCATGAGAAATATTCAAAAATTTCAATTTTTTGGAAAAAAGTTGTCTTTTTAAAGGATGTTCCAAGGTTGTGACAGTGGTATCATGCTGAAAATGTCAAAATTTCAAATCGAACAATATTAACTTTGTCTGAAATTTGAAAAACAACAAATATATGATGCATTATAAGCATGGAAAGCTTGTTAGTAAGGTGTAAAATGAGAAAAAGATTAACCCATATGTTATCTCCCTGTCTGTCACATCCAAGTCTGACACTTCCACAACAGCAACCATTGTCATCGCTATTGTCCTATCAACATCGACCCTTTTGTAATCTCTTGTCCTTTCTTGTGTATTTTCAGTCTGTGGAAGGAAGCATCCCGAAATAGACATCTCCTAGGAGTACGATTTTAAGCAAAGAAAGACAAGTTACGAAAAGACAAGACAAGATGAGGACAAAGGCGGGGAGATTGATAGGAAAACGGGGTTCTCCGAGGCGCGCTAGGGCATCGAATGCAGCAACGAGAACAATGTTCAAGAGCGGACACGTGCGGAGTGGAGGTGTCGAGGTGGTGAGCGACGACGAACGAGAAGTAGGCCTACAACCCGCATGGAGACGACTCACGCCCCAGGAGTACGGACAGGTCACAACGATGGGACACGACGGCAAAAGACACATACCGGATATTAATAACCGTACTGCCAAGAATGTCAACTTACTACGGGTCAACATGACAGAAGACACTGATGATGAGATGGAGATACCAGATGAGACCATGGAGCATGATCACGAGAGTTTCGTTGTTCAGACAACCAAACTGATGGATGTGCTCAACGACGTTAACAGGGCCCATAGCGAATATCACGTGAACTGTCAGCCGATATTCAAATATGGAGAGGTACGTAAGCAGGGGGTGTGTTGTTCAGTCACTTTGGTGTGTAAAAACTGTGGTTTTGATTCGAAATTGTATAAACTTTTTGAGGACATAGACACTGGCAAGCGCGGACGAAAAGCCGCTCTTCCAAATGTTGCATTACAGATTGCGTTTCAGGACACAATGATTGGCAACGAGAGTATGAGTTACATACTGAGCATGATGGGAATCCCACCCCCCTGTAGGAGTATCATGCAAAAGCAGGCAAATAAAGTTGGTGAAGAAACAGTTAAAATGAATGTGGCCGATATGGCAGACATACGTGAGAACTTGAAAAGGATACTGCGCCTAAGAAATCAGGACGACACAGGAATCAATGTCCAAGCTGATGGACGCTATAATAGTTTACACCTCACTTCGAGGAACAAGATGGGCCGTTGTGCGAGCACAATGACTGGATTATGTGTTGAAAATGTGACAGATGAACACAAAATCATTGACATTGAGGTTAAAACAAAACTCTGCTGGATAGGGGCTGCAATGCGGGCGAAAGGTTTTGAAGTTAAATGTGTTGCCACTGGCACAAACGTTGACGAACGACACTCGAAGTGCACGGCTAACTTTCCTGAGGCAGATGCATTCAGAGAATATGATCTTGGGGTTGCATTTGCCGAGACTTTTGAGAAACAGGGCCTACATGTAGAACATTTGACTACAGATTGTGATTCCAGTTCATTCAAAGGGTTAACTGATGCAACAAAAAAGCTCTTCGGCGGCTTATTCACGGTGAAGCATCAACTTGACTCTATACATTTGCATCAAGCCCAGACGCGTGCAGGACATAGAGCTGAATTCAGTAAAGGTATGTTCCCGGGACGTACTGCAGAGGAGAGAACACTGTTAAAAACAACGTTTCTGAATGATCTTAGGGTAAGGTCATCCAAGATTTTGCAATCTCTATTCAAGCGCTGCAACGGTGATCTCGACAGGATCATGGGATACCTGTATGACACTGTTGCCTGTGTTGTGAACTGTTATGGTGGTGACTGCACTGGTTGTCCACAGAACGAATTCTCACTGTGCTTAGGCACAACTGGTTCTTGGTGGCACAAATCAACACGATGGTCATCTTACGGTGAGATTCCCAAGTTTAAAATGACAGTGATTGACAAGAACTTGGTACATCTCGTTTTGGAGGTATGCCTTAGTAAAGGAGCGTTGCAACAGCTGAGTCTTGGCGTGACAACCCAGGGGGTTGAGTCCAAGAATCGAGGTCTGTCGGCCAGCGATCCTAAGATTGTGACCAGGAGCAGGAACTCAACCCCTCGTATCCATTCAGCAGCCCACAGAATGAACCATAACATAGCCGAGAGCGGGCGACGGAAACTAAAGTGGTTCAACATCGAAGTCGATACTTGTTGCCGCCCAATGAAAGCGCTCGACAGAATTGCAATGAACAGGCAGTACACAGTCAGGTACCAACGGAGTGCTAGACACCAGAAGTTAGCTGGTGTTTTGAAAAACATCAGGGCAACAGATTACTTCACGAAAAAGAAAAACAAAACCAGGGGTGGTGACTACAAGAAACATGTGATGATAACAATGCCGGACTTGCGAAGGAAGGCTGTCAAGAAGGCTGTTGCACGACGAGACAGACCGCCTGTACCAGAGTGGAAATGTCTCGACCCAAACAGCAGAAACTATGACCACTCCTACTTTCGGCGATCCTTCAAGATCCAACCAGCCACCAAGACATCCAAGAGGTTGCCATCGCGGTAAGAAAACTTTCAAATGTCAATTCAATATAATGATATTTTCTTTCAACTTCAACATATAGCTTACCAGGAAAAATGCATTTAGGGCGGTTGCCATGGCCTGCACAGACTTTCTTGGCATTGCACCTTTTTCTACTTTGATTGACCCTTCCTCTTTCTATTGTCAAGTGCTCGACTTTCACGCACAGAGGATTATGACAAAGATGACTTATATGATAACCTGCGCCAGTTTTGAACTTCAATTCATCATGGTCACACAAAAACATTGCACGGTGTGCAGTCATTGTGACCGGCTTATCCAAAAAACTTACTTTAACAAACCCGTATGTTACCCCCCTCTTTTTTTGTTTAGCCCCCTCCCAATTCAAACAAAAACCATCACTTTTAGTCTTTGCTAAAATTCTCGCTCGTAATTCAGATACTTTTCTCTTGAATTCACCTGCTGAAATAAAAAAATTAGTGAAAGCTTGGTACCCTGCCACCCAGCGTGCTCTGTGCCCGACACCTCCCAAAATGAAAATAACATGCAAAACAATCAACACTCTCATTACTATTCACAATTGATGATTGTTATGAAACATATCTAGCCCAAAAAAGTAGAAAATTTTGAAATTATTTGAAATTTTTTGAAAATTTCAATTTTTGGCATTTTCACTTAAAAGCCCTGTAGGACAGGTTGAATTTGAGAATTTTCTTTTTTTCCACATTTTCCAATTTCATGATATGTCCACACATTCTCAACACATTTCAGCCAATTCAAACGGTTTTTGTGGATTTCAGAGCTCATTTACTATTTTTGACCTGTAACCCAAAACCCTCTAAATAGAGACAAGACCACAATTGATTTTCCAAGCCATTTCCAGTTATTTCAAATGCACGCCATCAAAGAATGCGTGGAGCTGTGAAACTGAAATTCGGATATGATATACGGTTTAGTCTTGCGAGTAACTGGTGCGATTTAAATTGGTGATTGACCACGGAAATCTTTTTAAAATTGACAAGTTTGACACAAGTGGACATTTTTACCCATTTCGGCCATTTTCACTCCAAATTTGAACCACCCCCCTATGGCCAGGTTGTCAAAATTCAAAATTATTTTTTTACCAAACAATTTATTTATATCTGTAGACTTGCCACAGCAAATATTTTTTCAATACCTCTCCAAATATGTACTTGAGAGTAAAAAACATGCACTCGTCTAATAGATAGGCCTGGACCCTCCAACCTATCAATATTCATTAGTGGTCTTGTCTCAGCAGGCTCGTAGCAGACGATGGATTTGGAAATTTTAAAACGCTAGTTAAAAAATAACTATCCGTAGGAAAATAATTATTTTCATTCAGGATTGATTAAATGACTGCCATTAACCCATTTCTAAAGTTTTATCAGTACATCAAATATCTATGAAGTCTCTCTTTAAGTCCACCCCCCATTTTGAACTCGTTTAGCAGAGCCTTATACCAAGAAATACCTCGTGTTTAGGACACAGTTTGTCTGTGTCTTCATCAACCTCAAAATAACATCACTGGTACCTTTTTGGAAATATTGACCTGTCTCAATAAGATCCCCAGCCGTGAATAGATTACTAATCTATCTCAGGTACCAATTACACGTGTTGCTGTGTACACAGCTTCAAGTAAGCCACCAGAGCACGCTTACATCTGCTGAACTCAGGACCTTGTGTGATTCATTGAGCAAAACTCTTCTTTCCATATCACAAAAGGAAGAATTATTCCCCAATCATTGTCCCTAACGTCTTGCCATTTCACAAGTGTAAGAATATCCCCTCGGATCACAGTCCCCACTACTGGACTAAATACTTACCATTTCACAAGCGTAAGAATTACACTCCTCGGTCGACCCAATAGGTACCCCGTACCAGCCACAACTATTAACCCCTCTACACTACAAATTCATAGCGTCAAAAGAAATGGGCTAATGTCCCGTGTCAAAAATTGGCCCCCGAGAATTCGAACGATGATATTTTTTCAGCAAAAACTAATCTGCTTGACTGTGTGTTATGTTATTTTCGCCAAGGATAACTTTTACAATGTAAAACATGTGATCTCTAAAGGTGAGGTGATTTGAAAGAGACAATCATACAGTTCGTGGGTCATCGTGTCATGCCTTCTGATTGTGTACAGCCCAGAGGTGTATTTCTCAGTGTAGCGGTAAGGCGCCACCAATAAAGCAGACAAAGACAATGTCACAACCAAGGAGCGACTCCAACCATATCGACCACGTCATCAGCTGGTTCGTTAAGGGCGATATCGCCAGAGGCGTAGCTAGCGGGGGGCCAGGGGGCAGATGCGCCCCACCCCAGAGCTCACCAAAATATGTGTTTTGTACCATGAATTTTGCCAAAAATGTCAAAAATGGCCATTTTGCCCCCGCCTCCCCGATAGCCTTTTGCCCCCCCCCCCCGACCAAAAAGCTAGCTACGCCCTGGCCTTGGTCACCACACAAATCATCACAGATTTGCATCACAGACTTGTCATAAATATCATCCAACTAATGATGTCGACAAAACAGACAAAGACAACGTCACAACCAAGGAGCGACTCGAAATAATCGACGAAATCAGCTAGTTCATAAGGCAATGATGTCACAACACAAATCATCACAGATTTGTCACCAGTCGATCGAATCCAACTAATGATCCCAAACACAGACGACCAAAACTTCATATGTAACTAATTAACCTTTGTCTATTTTCTATTTCTATTCTAACTCATTAACCAAGGGTACTCAAGCCACAGTCATACTGGTTGTGTAACTCAATTAGGTCTCCATGGCCATACAGTGTTTGTATTCCGCGCAATTTGCCGATCTGCGCTTACCGATCCTATGATTGCGCGGCCATCTCGAGATCGCGCAAGTCGGTTTTGGCCTATGCTGTGCTGGTCGTGAGATTGTGCTACGCGGACTTCTCTCTGTCGGTCCTGGAGTGTATCCAAATATTCTTACGAGTATTCTTATGAGTGAATATATTATGACGATTCTAATTCAATTTGCATGGGTCATGGTCGTCGGTCATGATATGGGTGGCTGTCTCGTCAAAAATTTTGTGGATATTGGAACAGCAATTGACCTGCTACTACAGTTTGAACATCTTTATTGACACCCTTCCCTTGGGACTGAGAAATGGGCTACTCATACTGTCCTTGAATTCAGAGGTGTCCTAATTCAATGCCAATATAAATTCCTTCTTTAATTGGGTTCTTTTTTATAATGTTCCACTCTGCAGTTCTTTCCCAGAAATAATCTAAAAGTTACCAGGAAGTATTTTTTAAATTTTTTAGCAAATACTGACGATTTTTAGCCTAAATTAAATTAAATTAAATTAAATTCATTTATTCCCAGCTTCCTAGCTCTGTGATGATAGCTAGGCCTAGATTAGGCCCTGTCCATTAAGTGTCTTATATTTTGGACAGAGATTTATAATGGTAAATTTGCAATTTATCCTCACACTGGCCAACTACTAGATGATTCGATTTCTATATTGTTCATACATTGGCCTCATTTAACTTGCAATTCCAAAACTGCTCTTTCTTTTGCAGGTCCACACATTTGAGAAGGATAATGAATGCTGTTTGCGTTGTTAGTTTCTATTTATTTGAAATTTATTGTATTGAAAATTAGGATGAGACAACTAAGTGAAGTATCGGTCACAAATAAACTTTATTGAGTCTTTATAAATGCCATAGTATTAGTATTACATTAAATAACTGGGTATTACATATCATCTAAGAGTTTCAATAAAGCTTCTCATCACATGTGATGATTCTTCCCAAGACCCATTGGTCATGGAACTAAGTTTTCCTGAAAAAAGAAAAAATAATTTACGTAAATATCAACCAGCATAGATTATAATCAAGACCTTGGATGATTATACTCAATGAAATCAACAATGTCAATAAGCCTGTATGTTCAGGAACACTTTTCTATTTTGCATACTCCCCTTCCAGATTATTTGTTGGGTACATTTAGAGCCTATATATCATTTTCAGCCATCCAGTAAGAGAAAATAATAGCAGGAGAATTTCTGAGTATTTTTACAGAAACGTTTCCCTAGAAAATGATGCAACTATGTCCAATTAAAGAACAATTAAAGAATTAAGAGATTAGAATAAGAAAATATACATATTTGTATTGGAAGACATTGCAAAATAAAAAGTGTGCATTGTGTCATTCTAGTATTCAAATATTCATGAGTCGGAGAAATGTAAAGGAGCGCAGTTACGGTATTATTATCATTGGCAGAATATCTTGTACTATTGTTGTATTATAGACCTGCATATTATAATCGAGCTTTATACATTATAGGTCGTATCACCCTGAAAGTAGAGTTTCTTGGCGGTCAATCAAAAACTCCCATGTGAACAAGTGGGAGTAAGGAAGATAAACTTCGTTCCTCAAAGGAAGACACGAGGAGAGAAAAACATCTGTAGAAGCAGCAAGCAGCAGATTTCTCGAAGTAGAGCGAGCATCGGTTCATGTTCGGCGATGCCAAACGTAGCTTATAATAGACGACCGGGATTCAGCGTTGCACTCCAATCCGGGAAGCGCAAAAGATCTCGGACTCGTCATCCTGGAGAAATAAAAGCAAAACAACACCTCGATTTTCTATCTTTGTTCGGCAGAATTGGAAGTAGATCGACGAGGGCAAAGCTTCTCGATTTGGCGAACAAAGGACAGATTGACGCGATTTTAGAGTGTATTGAGAACGTTCACAGGTGTAACGTTCCGATACCGGCGAACAAAATACAAAAGCTTCGAAGACACAGCCCACTGGTAAGACAACTATAAAACCCCCCGAATCAGTCTTCAGACCAGGAAAAAACTACTCGCACAATCGGGAGGATTTTTGGGATCACTCATACCGCTAGCTGTTGGAGCGATAGGTAACCTCGTAGGAGGGTTAATCGGCAAGAAATAAACATTTTCAAATGTCATCGACTGCAAATTTCAGCGAAAGCATCATCATTCCTTTGAGCACATACCGCAATAACTGTCTTGCAAGAACACACACCGAAAACGAAGAAAGGAAGAAGAGTCCCGTACCAGAGAGCAAAGATGAAAATGCCAGCGAAATGCCTATGCCCGATGATGTGAAGCTATAAATACTGGAGAGAAAACGTTGGGAGCAAAAACAAACTGGAAAAATCAAGGATATCGCAAAAAGAACTGGACACGCGCAACGGCTCAAAGATTTGCTGAGTAAATTTGCAATCATTGGGATTCGACATCCTTTTGTTAATATAATTTTACGCGATTACATACAACATTTTCCTAATGAAATCGATTGGAAGGACAACACCTATGAAATACTAGTTGAAGGAAATCTAGTACCCAATTCGAACATTTTGCGAAGTCTACATTTCCTTCTAGCTCCCGATGACCTCAAATATCATGCTCCTCCGGGAGCCTTCAGCCTGGCCGCGAAACTATTGGACATTGGTGTGCCGCGTGGATGGTTCAACATAGTCGATGCCGCGGAAGCAGCAGAATTATCAAGAGCACAATTACCAATATCGACGCAAGGTAAAACCAAGATATTGGAGAAGAAGAGACCGCCAGGTCACGATCCGAACGCCAAAAGCTACGTCTACACCCTTATTCGAGCTGGAAGAGGAAGATGAAAGATGAAAGCCAGCTGCGACCCGATTCGACGCCAAACGTTAGCGTTAAAAAAACCGATAGTCCCTGGCTCCCCACCTGATACAGGAGATGTATATCGTAACGAAGCGGTTTCTGTTAAGGTTCGTCTGACTGTATGTAGCGCTCAGGATACGTAACTCCATATCCCAAGATATTTTGTTTAACGCTTTTTAACGATGTTTCACTGCATGAATGTATGCGCCTGCGTATATCCCGACCGTGAAGATATATTGTTAACACTTTATTCTAAAATACCTTGGTACCGTAAAGTCAACTTTTAAATGGAAAATGCATAAGCCTCGTTCTGAGAGTGGAGTGTTTTGGACACGCAACCAAGATGCTCTACCAAAGTTTCCTCGGGTTGCACTAAAATGTAGAAACCATGCACACAGCTCACTTCAGAAGTTTGAGGCTCTCAAAACACTGCTTCAAACACAAATCAGCCAAGGAAGCATCAACCACCCTAAGTTTTTTAATGAGCACTACACATATTTGCTGAGAAAATCGCTCCAAATAGCCCATTTGCGCGGATTTTAGCATCACTTGAGCGAGCCGATGCGGACTTCCTATAGTATACGCGCTGCCGTAACATAATGTAAACAACGGCGCTACCGGCGCTCCGGGCAGGCGATGGATGGAATTTGCCAAATTCGCACATATTCAAGTTATTTTCGTGGCCTATCTTTTTAAGTTTGAGGTATTTTAGAATAGAAATTGAACCCTCGGCTTCGGACCTTGGTTGAGTTACCAAGACACTCTCGGGTGGAGCTAAAATTTCGTCCAAACCCTTGCCTATCGGCTCGGGTTTGGACTGTATTTTAGCTCCACCCGAGAGTGTCTTGGTAACTCAACCAAGGACCATGTTAACCGTCTTGTCATATCTTGTCATGATTTTTATTTCGTGCACCACTGGTCTTTGCGTCCCTACATGACAGAGATAGGCCTACTATAATAAGTATAGTTACGCCTATTTGTATAGGGTTTTATGCGTCCTGGGTGCTATGATATTGTGTCCCATCTAATGATATGCACCAAAATAAAACAATTTTAGGCTTTGCAGGTACTATTGAACAAGGATGACCCCCGGTTTCACTGAAATGGCTCTGGCTCTGGGCCCGGCAGAGTTGCGGGCTCTGGGTACCCTAATCCACATCCAATTTCTCAACCCTAACTGTACCTAGGCCTAACACAATTTTATACACAGACACTGGGCATGCCGAGACACATAGAACTAGCATAGGCTATCTATTTTTTAGGGTCGGATAGCCAATGGGTTGCAGCCCACCCCTCCCACAAGTTAATCTGCCTGCCCTGTGACCCCTGGCTGCCTTGCCTGCTCCTGCTTACCGGCCCCACTCCCTTTTTCCAAATCGCCGATGTCTTGCCTCTCTTTAGTGCCGGATGCTGCACCTTATGAAAACCGATACTATTATCACGCCCCAATAAGGAGGCGGGGGTGGGGTGGGGGGGGGGGGGGGGGGTAGGCGAAGGGTTGTCGGGAAAGTGGCCTGGTACCCGTATGCTCTTTTTGCCGGGGATACCACTCGTTACCCCTCTCCTAAGTTTAGCTATAGGCCTACCTGGCGGGGGTGTGCGGGTGGGGGAAGGGTGGCAGGGAAATTGGCCTGGACGTACCCGTATGCTCTTTTTGCCAGGGATACCACTCGCCACCCCTCCCCTAAGTCTAGCTCCCTCGATCACAATCATGCTTTGGGATTAATTGATAAGCTATATGATAGTGCAATCACCAAACCCTACTTCGTAAGTGTTTTATATGGCCTTCGATCCGTTGAGAACGAAACGACTGCTACATATATACTTTTGTACTGTTCTGTCGTGGCACAGGTAGTTGTATTGTGTGGCCTAGTAAAAGGCCCCCAAAGTGAAAGATATACCCAAACCATACCATCATGTACTATGTAGGATGTAGCCTACATAGCAGACCCCCTATAGTATACCATACCACCAGTAGGCCTAGCTAGGCCTATGTACCCTACTACGTGTCCCACCTAGTGACCTAGGGTCGGGAAAACAGACTATTTTAACAATAGGCGTATGCATGTCATCATACATGTAGGCCTGTCAATAGTCAACTGTCATGATAGTAGGCCTACTATACTAGGGGGCTACATGATAAATATTACATGGTTTACCAGCAGTCTACCACAGTTCCCATCATCAAGTGTACATAACACCTATAACGGTCGTTATACGTGTACCTATTCTTAATATCATCATACATATTACATGTCATAAAAGATGTTGTGACGTATTTTCTGCTTCATTTAAGATTCGTTTCTTCATTTCAGGAAATGTCTTCCAAATGCCGAGTCAAAATTACTGATGACCAGCGAAAAAAGTTAATTGCCCACTTCAATGGTGGATGAACTCCACAAAGCGGTCATGCCATTCAAAAATTGAAGAGGTGGCAAAAGAATTAGGATTGGAGTTCAAAAATGTGAAGGTAGGTTCTGAAAAAGGAATGTTCTTTGTGTTAAAATCTGAAATAATAGGACTAGAGTTTATGGAGCCTTCTCTGCAATGGATAGCCTTCGCTATTTATAAAAACAATTTCCTGTGCTAGAAATCTGCAATTGTACATTGTACATTGTGAATTTTTACTGAAGGATGGTACAATTTCACACTGCAGAATAAAAATTCTTGTGCAATGGTTTGTTACATATTTTTATATACTTTCAACTCGGCTGTGTAAGACCAGATCATATATTTCTTGCCCGCCCATTACAGACATGTAGGATTAACCAAAATCACGATTCCAACCAGTGAGGTATGACGAGAATTTTTATAGGCCTACTACCCCTAACCTGGATGAATATCCTTATGAATAAACATCATAAATGTGGTATTGGGCAGTATTATCAACCTGGGAGTATTTCAGTATTTCATTGAAAACCATGCAAGGCCCTCCTGTTCACCTCAGTGGCACAATAAAGAAGAGGAAGCCAAGTTCATATAATATTTTTTTAAAAGAAAGGAAGGAGACCATGAAAGGTGAATATTTTCTTCTTAGTTCATGAAGAAAAAAATTCTGTAGTTTTACCAGGTAGTTACTAAGTATTAATGACCTCCCGGCAGCAACATATTTTTTTTCTTCTGGAATATTTGTGGATCCTTAGAAATTTGAAAACGAATTGGATCTAATGCACTTCTGTGAAAGATAAACTAGAAAATAAACAATTTAACTACTGGGTACATTGTATTCTGTTAGATGTCTGCAGGGGGGGGGGGGGGGGGGGGGGGGGTGGACTGCAGAGCTCTTGCAAAATTGCAGATGATTTGGTGCTTAATAGTAAGATTAGAATGGAGTTAATCTTTGCTTTATGAATTGATTTTCTAAAGGCCGCCTTTAATTTAAAGATTGTGAATAACCTTCATCTTTTATCCATCAGGTAAACCTCCTGGTGAACAGTTCCAGGCCTGGGCCAACGAGTGGAATGCCCTTTCTCCTGCAGCCAAGAAGGGCTTCCATGAAAAAAAGGGAGTCGTTGGACATCAGACCAACAAATGAAAGGGAACGGATGGCCAGGGTGGAATTTCTTTGGCGCAAATTGATGAAGCTGTAAGTAATGCTACTTAAAATACATTGTACTGTCAATGTAAGTCAGTTGCTGGCTTACCTGGCATGAAACCCCAGTGTTCTAATGGCGAAACTTTGTGGTCTGTTTTAAATTTGGCTGAACTGAACTCGAAATACTGCCCTGATGCATTACTGACTTGGTGACCTAGATAAATATACACTTACATTGTATGCAAATAACGTCACAACATGAGAGCAGAGTTGAAGACCTGGACCCGGTTTCACAAAGAATCTTAAGTTTTCTGTATATTTTCTTGGTGGTGCTCTCGATGAAACTTAATTTCTTCTTTGTGTATGCAGCCTTATGTGTCGTAACCTTTTTTGTGCCATTGGATTTCTGTTTGATATCCCTGTTACAAAAGTTTACATGATCTACATCTACCCCGCTCATTTCAGAGTTTTTTGTATTAATTCTTAATCCTTCCTGTTTTTGATTTTGTAGTGTCAAGAACTGGCAACTTATGGAACGGATGTGTTCCTCCTCAGTTGTGACGTCAAGTCGGGGAAAGAGGTTGTCCTTGGAAATGGGAGGGGAAAGTCTTCCTGGGAAAGTTTCCCAGTTGTGCGACCAATTTTCGTCTGCACTGTAGATCTGGTAAGCTTTGGCTCAAGTTTGTTTTCTACCGGGTGATCAATGCTGGTTGATTTCTCATTTCACTGAAACTTCATTGAAAAGAATATACATGTAGTTCTTTTTTTGGAAGAGGAGCTGGTTTGGTTAAACAACTACATTTAGGTACTGTAATGTACCCATTGGATTATTCTTATTTTTTAAGCTTACATTTGGTTTTTAACCTTTCTGGCTGTTAGATACTGGTAATATAATCTTACCAATTAATGTTGTTTTTTACTTTAAGGTGTATTGGATACTCAGGCTGCTGTTGGAACCAGCACATCAGGCATGTCAGGTCAAACTAGAGACCTCGAAAAGAGGGTTAGGGAGGCTCTTAATACTGCATATTGTAAGTTTCGTTTGTTTTGGTTTACTTCTTTAATTGCAAGGTGACACACCATTTCAGGCTTCTTCATTATTTCTTTTTTTGGTGAGTTAACTTTAACAGGTATTATATGGTGAAACATTGTCAATTTAAATTTATATCTTCTTTATTACGTTACAGGTGTTTCTACTGGTAGGGACCGTTTCCCTTACAGTGATCACCACAAAGTCAATGTTCATGGACTACCGGATGGACTTCACATTCCACAGTCTTTTGGGAGCATCGGGAAAGCCAAACTCCAAGAACTCCTGGAAGTTATACCACAGTTAAAGTTTGTGGTAAACCCGTAAGTTCAATTTTCCAAACTCATAGGACCTATGTTAGATACATGTATGCAGAACTTTCACAAGTAGTGGTTGCGTGCAAGACCATTTTTACCACTGCTGGATCCGAGCCTTATAGTAATAGTTACCAATAACTAAGCATCCAATGTGCCCTATTTGTGTTTTTACACGCACACTGTTGATTTGTTGATTTTGTTACCCAGCTTTGATTTTTGAATCTTGCTCTACCCCAAGCACCACAGCAGAGCCAACACATGATGATGATGAAGAAAGGACATTCTAAAAGGCCTTAGTCACAGTATATCATTGTTTCTAATACAAAATACATTACGCCTCGTTTTGATCGGAGCGGTCTTGGTATCGTAACCAATGACCGCCTGGGTAGGTATAAAATTCTGAATTTTAGCAGACGAATTATTTTCACCAAGAAGCAACGACTCAGCCCCACAAAACAATGTCAAGAACACGAGATTTTGAAGTATTCCCCGATATATTGGGATTTGTGAAGTAGGGAGGATACCCGAGGACTCTTTCGAGGTCGTCAGTCAGGATTCAGAAGAGGTCAAAGACGAGGAAATGGTAGAAATCGAGCTAGCAGACTGGGAATTCCCTTGCTGCGTGACGTCATCTTCACAAGCAACAATATGGCGGAGTTCCGGACACCAGGCTGGATCATTCTTTGACGAAAACGGAACATATATACCTTTCAAATCGTATTTAATTTGTTTAATTTTGAAACCTTTTAGAATAGAAATTAATACCTCGCTGTCGGTCATTGGTTGTATAATCAAGACCGCTCGGGTAGACCTCAAATTACGTCCAAAACCCTCGGCGAAGCGCCTCGGGTTTTGGACTGCATTTTCGGTCTACCCGAGCGGTCTTGATTATACAACCAATGACCGCCAGCTCGGTATTAATTCCTTAAACCAACACCTCTACCTCCAGGTAATGTCCCTGTTTGTTTGGCCTTCTGCATTCATATGCTAATAGTAGAAGCATTTTGACATTGATCAGGTCTCCAGTGTTGACAGATACATACTAACATAGCTAAATGTGATTGATGTCATAACCCAAATTATGGCATGTTAAATTCGAGTCCAGTAACCATGAATGAACTGCAAAAACTGAGAAAATGGTTATTGCTCATACATGCCTAGAATTGTTTTGAAGTGGACGTATATCTTCAGGCTATTTTTAGTAAGGCTTGAAGTAGTGTGGGTAACTCTAAATTGGTTCGTGCGTTAATATATGTTACTTAAACGGTACTCTGTGTTACATTGCAGTATGCCACAGCTAGAACCAGTGGATGGTGAAAACACCGGTACTCCCCTCTCAGATGATGAAGAATCTCTCCCATCATTAGATCAAGCTAGTGTCAGTGTTAGTGGTGAGCATTGATACTTAGGCGTTATTTGATAACGTTTGGTGTTGGTGTATCACAACGACGTCACAGGATTGCCTAAAATATGCTTCATTCTGTTATGTTGCTGTGCAACCTTTGCTAATTCTTATTCTCTATTCTATCAGCTATGCCAATGCTCAATTATCTTGCTGGAGGTGGGATTGGAGATGCTCCAGTGATTCAAAGTAAGTACAAAAACTACAACAGACTACTGCATTTAAACTGGAGCAGTGTCATAATGGCACTGGTTGAAAGTCATTATCACAAGCCTATCGGCGTCTGATTCACAATGTGGTTTGTGAGGAGTGTCATAGTCGTCAACAGTGTAGCTTACGTATTTCGAAGACCAGTGGAATTGGCGGCGTCAAATTATTAGTGAAATTTATAATTTACAAATTACAAATTACAAATCGTTTATTGAAACCGTGTAAAAAGTTACATTTTACATAAGATGAAAGTACGATGACCATAAGTGCAGTGTGGACACATTCGGTAAGAAGAAAGAGTGGGAGAAGATTGGTGATCATAAATAGGTATGTAGTATTCAGCAGTGTTGACCTACAAGGTTCTAATATATATAGTAATCAGCTATACAGTCTTTCTTATCTGGTAAGCAAAAGGAAGTAAAATTGTCGTGGGGGGCTGGCGATTATTGGCTATGGCAGTTTACGGCACACGATTTGATGGAGAGTTTCATGCATTCATGTAAGTGTAGGACTGCAGCGTTATGCCAGCTATGAAAAGTTCGAAATGTGGCAACTATTTGAAACAATCGGCATCTATCACAGGTAGTCTATGATGTTTGTGAATTTATGATCATAACAATGTATTGCAATTAATGACTAAAATCCTTGTGGATGATGTTTAGGATGACCCATTTTCAACTAGCAGAGAATGAAGCAGCCAGCAAAAGAATGAATACCCTAATGGCTGCAGATGACTGGAGACCAGGACCATTTATTCAGCCATAAGGTTGTTTCCTGTCAAGAATTGACAAGTTGTCAAGAATTGACAAGTTGAGAATGTGTCAACCATTCAAAACACCAAGACGAAATTTACTAGCAAACTTTACCATGAGGCTTGGCCAACCTATTCCAAAGATATGAATGAACAGCCTGAGGACAACGTCACAACCTGGGTTTGAGACCAAATGCAGGGACACTTATCTTCTATATTCATCAACATGCCTGACAGTTGGTGCCATCTAGCGCAAAGCATGATGAACTAAATAACTGGTGTGACATTGTTGTGGATTTGGTGGTGTGCAGCTGGAGGAATGGACAATGTCACAACCAGGGTTCCTACATTATATAAAGTGGAACCTCCGTTAGTAGACACCTCTCTATTAAAGACAACCTTTCCAATAAGGACACTAGTTTTGGTCCCAAATTGGTTGTTTCCATTCAATTTTGACTTCTCTAATCAGTCTTTGGGTGTTCCGAATGCTTGACACATTTCGAACATGTTTTGGTTGGAAACAACCCTACAGTCTTACACTTATGGCTGAATGAATGACAGTGCATTTTCGTGTAAGCTCGGTGACGAAATGCTGCGACACTATTCGTCACCAACATGCTTGATGGGTGGTGCCATCTGCACAAAGGACGATGAATTAAATAACTGATGTGACATTGGGTGATATGAATAAAGACTAGCAAATGCTTTTACTTCAATTTTGTACAGAAAGGCCTAGTGTAAATGTACATGGAGTTTTAGATAAAAGCATTTGCTAGTCTTTATTCAAAATCACCCATTGTCGCTGCATTTGCAGGTGTCCACATCGAAGAGTAGATGATGTCACTACATGTACCAGGGTTTGTACTTTCATATACAGTGGACCTACTTTTTGTGGACACCTTTCTATTGAGGACAACCTCTTTAATAAGGACAGTAGTTTTTGGTTCCAAATTGGTTGTTTCCATTCAACTCGACTTCTCAGATTAGGACACCTCTCTGTTAAAACAGCACTTTTCCGTCCCTGGGGCATTTCTGGAAATTTCATGCTATAGAGCAATTGGTTCAGCTAAGTGACAAGAACAGTACTATAAGACGGTTTTAAAAAGTTGAAAATTATTTATTTAAATGACATATGAATGGTTCAGCAGTAATTGGCAGTGTGCATTATGTAATGAAATATGATTTACATAATATAACATTTTTGTGACAAATAGTACAGATGATGGATAAATCGATACAGTGGATAGCTGTTAGAATATGCAATACATGCAATAGCATTTGTTTTTATTGAGATTTTGCGAGAACCAAGTGGTATTTTGACAAGATAATTGAAAGCCAATAACACTACAAGAACATGACTTCAATACATTGACATTGTAGTACCGGTACTTGGTATACTAAAAATATTCAAAGATGGGTATCTTGAGTTAAAGTACAAGATGTATGAATGAAGGAGGCACTCGGGTAAGAAATGGTGTCGCTAATGAAAGATTAGAATTAAGACATATCTCTGTATTTCATGTGGTGTACTGACAAATGGTGCAGTTTGTTAGCAATTTTGTACATAGTTGGTGTGTCATGTTTATTCATACATCTTGCTATATAAAAGCGAGTGAGAGAGGCATTGTGACATTGGAGTGTTGTATATATCTATAGAATATGTGACCCGTCACAGCAAAACCAGGTACATGTCGCACAGAAGATGAGCCTAAATGACACCAGGAGATAATGGAACAAATTGATGTGCTCATATTTTGCAAAAGGCAGACAATAGATAAATGAACAAACAGTCCGTCTCAACCTGCCAAGCTCAGAGCGACATGTGCCTGGTTTTGCTGTAACGGGTCACATATACAAAGTTTACATAAAACAAGATTTGTATGTTTATTTAGGAGGAGTACAAAAGTTGTATATAAAATGCCGACTTCATAATGATTTATAGGACACAAAATTTGACATGACAGCATTTTATAAAATATGAATAATCTATAATGAGAATAGTTTTGTAGCACCAATGATTTGAAAAAACTGAATTTATTTATTGCATGAATAGAACACAAAAAACAGGATGATTACATGACTGTCACATGCGTGAAATATATTGTCATGGATGGGCATTGGGAACAAAAAGAATTGCTGTTATCAGCTGCATTGGTAGCGATTGCTTTAGCTGATTTGCAGAAACTGACAGGAATGAGAATGTTGATATAGTGTTAAAAAAATATTTTTATAACATACATTGCATTCAAATAACACTAAGAAGTAGACGAGTACTAATTTCGCACACTTGAAAATATATGGACATTGACTGTCACTGGTAGTGGTAGTAGAGTAATTACATGCCATCAGCAGCACTAATTCAGACAGTTTTCGCTGTGCTTCAGTAACTGACTGGAATGACTAAGTTTGATTGTACTGAAATGATACATAATAACGTACATTGCATAAACAAAATGATTACAAGATTTGTACTGTCTTGAAATATATGGACAGGGACAGTCACTGGAAGTTTGACATGCCATCAGTTGCACTGCTCCCGACAGTTTTCACTGTGCTTCAGTAACTGACTGGAATGACTAAGTTTGATTGTTCTGTATTTGCCTCCATTTGGATTTTGTGAACAAAAGTTACTAACCTTGTGTAATTGAAGTGTCGAATTCGCCTTGGTCGAAATGATAATACAGTAAATAAATCTATTGAATGTTGCTGAAAAGAAAACATTTACTACCCCTGCGAAATTCGACTGGAAATTGTCGGCAAAAGCCGGCAATTTCCACCTAATTCCAAACTATTTTTCCTTGCCAGGAGGCTGGAATTAGCTGGAAATTCCAGAAAATGTCAGGGCTGGAGTTTGGCGGTATTTTGGTAAATGGCAGTGCCAGAAAATGCCAGCTCTGGAAAAAGCTGGCATAACCTGGCATTAGCTGGAACCTAATTTCCAGAGCTGGAATTAGGTGGAAAAATCTTGACCCAGGCCTTCCAGCTGATTACCAATGTCAGGGCTGTCATTTATTGGAAATAGCTGGCATTAGTTGACATTAGCTGGAAATTACAAATTCAGCAAGCAACGACGAATGTCAGGGCTGTCATTTATTGGAAATAGCTGGCATTAGTTGACATTAGCTGGAAATTTAATATTGAGTATGTGACCTGCTCTACGTTTGAATCGATCAGAGCGCTGCACACTAATTAACAGGCGTTTTTTGTCACTCAACAGTGACTATGATTAGAATCGTTGTGATATGCAACAAGAAGATCTCTTGTCGTGGAGTAAAACCGATAATCGCTTGGTTTTGACTTTGCTGATTGCAATCTTGTCACACGCACCTGCGATTATCACCACAGACAGGCAATTTTTCACATGCAAACATGATTGCATGTTGATTTTGCTTGATCCCTGGCCGTGCGATTTCCAATTCTAATTCAATTTTGATGGCATCTGCAATTATAACTGCAAACAAGCAATTTCTGTCACACAGAAATATGATTAAAGGTTGCAGGTTGATTTTGCTTCCAACAGAGGTTGCTAGGATGACCAGTTCTTGTTGCGGGCACCTGAAATTATCTATGCAAACAAGTGATTTATGTCACTTGCAAACATGATTGCTGTGGCATTATCAAGTTTTGAGCATATGCCACTGACCTAATCCCTTAGTTTTCTGACACAATCTTGTCACACTGTTATAATGTAAATATCATTCTTGGTGTGTGTTGAATGGACTTACACGAGCATAAGAGGCCCATCATATAAAACGTAAGATTATTGCTTCACTCAGAGGCTCCTTGCAGACACCTCTGCCAGGCGGACACTTCCCCATTGCAGATGGTTTAAGTTGCCACATGACCTGGGTTGGAGTGCTCATCAATGCCGACTGGCGCCGTCAGGGCTCAATGCCCATCCTGGAGACAGCACGTCATTTACATCTTAGCTAATTGTGATCAGTTGATACGATGACGTCATTGACAATCACTGACAGGAAAATTTTGCCTCTCGTTTAATAATATAGATAGTGCAAAGTATTCACATTGTAATATTAGGCTCGTAAGTTTGAGGATCATGGATTGACCAGATTGGTGTGAATTGCCCCAGGGCCCAATGGAACATATGTGTTCCAATTTTAAGTCCAGACTTTACGAAACGTGCCGCGCTAACATACGGCCGCCACCGACGATGGACGCCACATCATCGCATAGGCTCACAAGGTGAGCCAAATAAAAAAGAGGTGCCGTTTTAACTGGATACCGTGACATCAACATGATGTTAACCACACATAGCACACTCTGTCACTTTGATGTCTGAAGGGCAGGGTTAAAGACGGGGACTGACGTCCAAAATGGATGTCCAAATAACATCACTGCACGACCTTGAAAAGAACGATGGAGCAAGCCGACTGTTGATTGACTCCATCACTACATGAGTCATGAGCTGTGGACATCTCCCATGCAAAATCTTACAGTTATGATACCGTCTGGGTCCACGATCATGCATACAATAATACAGGCTTACAGCAAATGCACTGATTCAGGCTTCTTCATATGCTAAAAAAACAACCTCAAGGCCTGTCCAGATTACCCTTTTGGCATTCATTTGAATCCTTATGTGTTCCAATTCAATTTGTGTAAACTTTGGATATCTTGATATCGAATTCGGGGTAAAAATCAAGAAATAAGAAGAGCTCCCGCATGATTTCTTTGTTTGACTTGAAAATTCAAACCTACAAGTTCCTGTCTGAGGTGTAATGCATCATGGGATAGGTCAGGTGATAAGACCACATGATAGAATTGCATAACATAATAGCAATTTGCATAATGCCAGCAAATGCCAGCTTTTTCCAACAATTGTCAGAAACATCGAATTTGAAATTTCCAGCTAATTCCAGCTCTGACAATCTCATAGTAAAGTGACAGAGATTTCCAGCGCTGGAACTTTTACGAAAAGTAAAGTTCCAGAAAATGCCAAGAATTTCCACCCCATGGATAAAGTTCCAGTTTTTGTCAGCTTTTGCCAGCTATAACTTTTCGATGAAACTCTCTAAATTCAAAGTGTCAGCTTATTCCAGCCAAGAGCTGGAAATTCCAGCTATTTCCAACAAAATCCACCTGAGGTAAAATTCATTTCGCAGGGGTACGTTAGAAGCCATGTACATGATAACACCACCACCACCATTATCAATATCATCACAAGTCAACTGGGGAATATGTGTGATATTTGTTCAAAACTTGCGTATATGGTATTTGCAGGTCTATTGTTTTGTAACATATTTTTCACTTTCAAAATTAACTTTTTTACTAGAAATTATGAATCAATACTAACCGTAAGAAGCGTATGAAATTACAGAAGGCCTTCGTCGAAAAATGTAATGTACTTGTACTCATTCGTGTCATTAAACCTGAAAGCAGCACAGCATAACAGTGAAATTACCGTGACATCAATGGATGTCAAACTAACGTAGTGACGTGAATTTGAATTCGAAGTGCACAATTTCACAATTAAGGTTTTGAACACATTGAGAACTGAAAAACTTCATACAAATGCTTTCACACCAATGATATGATTGTGGCGCTCCTGATGAGGTATCGCCCTCTGCTAAGCAGCTTTGGTCGTAACTAGGGTAAATGTTTTTTTCAAGTGATATGAGCGATGCAATACCTTAGTTACCACCAGCGCCACGTAGCAGTCAATGAAGTTGTGCTGGTACCCCATTAACGTCATGCTTCAAATTTGAAGAAATTAATATTACCTTCATCAAGTACGTAATATTACACCAGGCCTTTGTCGAAAATGTAGATCTCGGAAGTCTAACTGTATAAATGAAAGAAAACATCAATGTGACAATATGGTCTACTATGTATGAGGGGGAGAACGGGTATTTTCGGGACACTGGGATGGGCCGAAAATAACTGTCGGGATTCGGGATAGACATTCTAAAATACCTTGGTACCGTAAAGTCAACTTTTAAATGGAAAATGCATAAGCCTCGTTCTGAGAGCGGAGTGTTTTGGACACGCAACCAAGATGCTCTACCAAAGTTCCCTCGGGTTGCACTAAAATGTGGAAACCATGCACACGTCACGTCAATGGAATTTCGGCTCACTTCAGAAGTTTGAGGCGCTCAAAACACTGCTTCAAACACAAATCAGTCAAGGAAGCATCAACCACCCTAAGTTTTTTAATGAGCACTACACATATTTGCCGAGAAAAACGCTCCAAATAGCCCATTTGCGCGGATTTTAGCATCACTTGAGCGAGCCGATGCGGACTTCCTATGCGCGCTGTACAAAATGTACATGTCTCATTTTCTGTAACGTTGCCGTAATATAATGTAAACAATGGCGCTACCGGCGCTCCGGCCGGGCCGGCGATGGATGGAATTTGCCAAATTCGCACATATTCAAGTTATTTTCGTGGCCTATCTTTTTGAGTTTGAGGTATTTTAGAATAGAAATTGAACCCTCGGCTTCGGACCTTGGTTGAGTTACCAAGACACTCTCGGGTTGAGCTAAAATTTCTTCCAAACCCTCGCCTGTCGGCTCGGGTTTGGACTGTATTTTAGCTCCACCCGAGAGTGTCTTGGTAACTCAACCAAGGTCCTCCGCCTCGGGTTCAATTCCTTAACCCTTATTTTAGCGGGATTCGAGACAAGCCGTGTTTTGCGTCACGATTCGGCTAAAATTGCGTATTGGGAAACGGGATAAGCCTTTTTTCCTAACGGGACGTCGAGACAGTTACCCCCCCCCCCCCCTTCCCCGTTCCCACCCTCATGACATGTAGCATTGATTGTAGGCCTATTTTTACTCACAATCTATTTTTTTGTAATTGATAGGCCTACTGGTAGTATCAATGTGAAATATGCCACACGTTGGGAGCATGCAAGGCCTATAGTTATAGTACAATACACCATCATCACAATCAAATAAGTATTTCAATAATACACTGTCGACGAGAGTGAATGTTCAACCATCAATCACGTGCATTGTAGTGTACATCACATTCGAATTTCAAAACTACCACTTATTTTTGCCGTGAAACTGACCTGAGTTATCGAAACACCGTCACCCCTTCGAACGGATTACGAAAAGAGGAAGAAGCAGGTCCGCATTTATCGAAATATTGCTAAATATAATTGTCAAAATGTCGACCAAATTACCAATTAAATCACAATAAACTTATCAAATGTTCACTCATGCCTTTAGGTGAAAAAATACTGATTTTTCAATCATTCTCAATTTTACAAATCACCAATCACAAAAAGAAATAATGATGCAATTACCCAAAATAGATGAGATTTGACCACTGGTATAATTCCGCCATCTTGGATATCGGCATCGTCACCACCACTTCAAATTCTAAAGTCTTATTCAGGCCTAATATGTGTCACCTGCTGTGGTAAAATGGCTTGTTTTATCAATAAATAACAAAATATGATCTTTGTAAATAAAATCGGAGATCTTCTGGTGTGTTTTTATGTGAATTTATTACGAACTATCAATGCAGCGCAGGGCAGCCATCGTGTTCTCATGCGTAGTGGCGATGCGATAGCCATCCGCGGCACTGCTTTTCAAGATGGTGGCAATTGCCAAGTGCTAGAGGCGTTGTAAGGAAAATTGAGGGCAGGCCCCTAATGAATGAACTCTCAACGATATCGATATATTTTCGTAATTCCACCACAACTGTTCAACAATGAACGTCCACCGACAATCCCACTTAACGAATATTAATATCAATTCATATCATGTATCTTAAAACGCGTTTATTTCATTTTAAAAAGAGTTATCGAGTGAACGATGACCTCCTACCGTACCCTCGAAATAAACAGCCAAAATGACCACAAAAACACCTTTTTAGAAAAAAAACAGCGATTTTTACGAAATAAATGTCATCAGAGACGAAACTAGACACTAATTTAGCTAGGTATGCACAGTAATAGTACCTGAAGTGATCGATTTCAAGGAGAAATACACTGAAAACAACTTTTCAGGAACAGAAATAAGATCACATTGTGAATAATAGTAAATGCAACTACTAAATGTCTCCCTCCCCAAGTAAATGAAGTAACCATTTATGGTGACCATCATTATTTTTCTCCTTTTTAGGTGTGAACAGAGATGATGTAGTGCGACCAACAAAGAAATCCAAAATAACGGTTGGCATCAGAAAGAAGAAGGCAGGGAAACAGGTAGGACTTGAGCTGAATTATTTTCTAAATTATCCTTATTCAAGTTTAAAACATTTATTTGAATATTGAAATCAATTGATAAACTTAAAGGTTCATTTTGTAAACCTCCTCATCAAATGGCTAGAACCATATCCATAGCAATTTGTTGTCTTCATTCTAAACTCACCCAAACCATTTCTATCCACTCTTCCAGGTTGCAGATAAAGATGAACAGCTAAGTAAAGATGTAGCTGAACTTGCTGAAGCAAACCAAGGTACAATTAAGGATTTGTGTATTCGGTACTATGTTATGCAGCGGTCATTCAGAACAGTGTACCCAACCCCACCAGTAAGGCATTTCATGACAATTTGAGTCACAGAAAAATTTAATAGGGTCATAATTCGACATTTGTTCACCCCAGGACTTATTAGACATGGCAGAAATATTGGTGTCAAAACCTTTACCAGAGGGGGCTAGAGTTCTGATTGACTGCTGCATTGTGAATTCTCTCAAAATAGCGCTATACATTTACAGGCAGCCTCAATACTATAGCAAAAAAATCATATCTTTGTTGTTATTGCAAGTTTTCCAGGGGACTTGGCAAGTGCAATAACTCGCAATCAACTCACAACAAATACAATTCCTTTTCTGATATCTCTCTCAACAATTATTTCCAAATATATTTCAGGTATCGTGGAAAAGATAACAGCCCAACGGAAGAGTTCAGGACGGCTGCAGTACAAAGTGCAGTGGTTGGGCTACGATGTAAAAGATGACAGCTGGGAGCCATTGAACCACATCGACTCAGCTCACTCTCAAAAAATCCTCAAGAGATACTTAGCTGAACAAAAATAGCTTTGACTTGTACTTGATTGTATTGTTGTACAAATTAATAAAACAGCATTTAGTTTTTAATAATTTCTTTGTGGTACTTTTTTTATGGTTTTTGTCAAGTATTCAATGGCTACATCTTCATGTATGCATTGCTGTAATTAGGGCAATTGTCTGCAGAGATGATAGCTTTGAGTGCACAACTTGAGCAACGGTGACATTCAAACTCCAGTCTTCTTCTTTTTCTGAAAGAGTTTACTTCTGGACTTCTATTTCTAGCACTGTGTAGGAGTATAATTATTGTGTACCGGTACATCCATTGAAGTTACACATAGCTCATTCATTCTTTTCCCGCGAGGCACTTTCCACATTTTGGCTCACCGTAAGGGGAGTCTATACGATAGCGCTGTGTCCGTCGGCGGCGGCGGCGTCGACGTCGTCGTAGTCGTCGTCGTCGTCGTCGTCGTCGTCGTCCGTCGTATCCTGTTTCAGAAACAGTGGCACGTTTCTTAACCGCTAGGGCTATGAACTTGAAACTTTGTACACATCACCCCCTAGGTCAGGTGACCTCTGACACTGAATTTCGGTCCGATCTGATTCTCACCTTGGCCTCCAGGGGGCAAAATGTCGATATCTAAAAAGTGTGATATCTCGCTTATTAGTGACTTGTTTTCGATGAAACTTTTGTTGTAGGTACTCGTAGCAAATATACATCTTATATCATACGGGTTTTTAATTTGACGTACTTTTCAAGGTCACAGAGGTCATAAGGCATAAATTGGCCGTTAGAGTGTAAACTATGGCACGTTTCTTAACCACTAAAGCTATGAACTTAAAACTTGGTACATATAACCCCCTATATCACATAGCCTCTGGTGCTGAATTTCAGTTTGATCTGACTCTCAACTTTGCCACCAGGGGGCCAAAAGTGACTTGTTTTCGATAAAATTTTTATGGTAGGTACTCTTAGGAAGAATACATCACATATCGTACGGGTTTTCAATTTGACCTACTTTTCAAGGTCACAGAGGTCATATGGCATAAATTGGCCGTTAGAGTGTAAACTATGGCACCTTTCTTAACCAGTAAAGCTATGAACTTGAAACTTGGTGCATATAACCCCCTACATCAGATAACCTCTGATGCCGAATTTTGGCCCGATCTGATTCTTTATTCGGCCACCAGGGGGCCATAATGGAAAAAGTAAGAAGTGCAATATCTTGCTTATTTTTAGTGATTCGTTTTCAATAACATTTTTATGGTAGGTTCTCCTAGCAAGGATACATCACATATCATACGAGTTTTTGATCTGACCTGCTTTTCAAGGTCACAGAGGTCAAATGGCATCAATTAGTCCTTTGATTGTAACTATGGCGCGTTTCTTAACCACTAAAGCTTTGAACTTGAAATTTGATACACATGACTCCCTACGTTATGTAACCTCGGACACCGAATTTCTATCTGGTACTCAACTCGGCCACCAGGAGGCCAAAAACTAAAATAGGTAAAAAGTGCAATATCTCGTTTATTAGTGACTTGTTTTTGATGATATTCTTATGGTACTTACTCCAAGCAACGATACATCACATGTCATACTGACTTTGGTTTGACCTATATACTATACATGTACAATGTTTCTTAATCTAGATGAATTCCAAAGCACCAAATATTAATACGGTGAGCACAATGGCCCCTGGCCGTTTCATTCCTTTCGTTTCTCCGTATGGAACGAAAGGAAAAGGTGGGAAATACACACTAAATGTCTCTGTCCACATGTACATGTAAACAGACAGTGTTTGTGATAGTCAAGGACTCCATATTCAAAGCAGAGCAGGTGCGAATGTGTAATGTTGTGGGGGTTTCCATTCAAATCCACTTTTGATAAAGGGAAAAATGACATGTGGGAAATGAATGAATGAGCTCGATGTAACTACAGCCTTGGGGACAGCTTGGCCATAAAGGGACTTGAAAAATGTGTACATCCTTATCGGGGATAATGCCATTCACCACTTTCTATCATGAGTGTGTTATGTATAGATTCAGGGCATTACTGCGTACTGTAAAGCTCTTTACCTCTGGTCTCCATTTTCGGCCCTCCATACTCAACGCTCAACAAATAACTATAATTATTATTTACATGTTTTTATTGTACTGAACACACACTTTAAATCACGCCAAACACAGCAATTGTCTGTGACCTTGCAGTTTTCTCAATCTTTGAATAGCTTTTGACTGCTATTAACTTTGTAGCTTTTTGACAAACATAATATCATACATAAATACATAATACATACTACATAATATCTCATCAGGGTCTCAATTGATTTGTTCTAAATTGGAGATTAAAATGACTGATATCACAGTCACATCCACATGACATGATTCTGAACTGAACTGAACCGTGAACTTCAGTTAACGCATGACAACACCATACAAATACATTTCAAACTGAGATCTTTAAATGTTGAAAGATTCGAGGTTTTCCTCGAACGACTGAACGCCTGGCCTTGCTGCATATCTCGGATTCACACATTTAAGGCAGAATGTCTCTAGAGCTGGGATATCGCTATCCGCAATATTGTTTGTCCTGCAGTACTTGCCCACCTTGATGCCGAGGCAACCAAAGGCGTAAATGTCACTCGCTATAGTATATGGCTTTTCCCTTCTCAGAACCTCTGGCGCCACATCCTTCTCTCCAAGCGACTTGGCCTGCCTCTTGGTAAGAATCCGGGCAGACTCGATATGACAGGCGTTCTGCCAACTACACAGAATCACGTCTATTCCTTTCTCACCGTTGTCAAGGACAACATTATAAGCCTGCAGGTTGTTGTGCAGGAAGCCTCTCTGGAAAAGGTGACCGAGGTGAAAGCCAACTGTGATGGTAGCTTTCACCCATCCCTTTCCAGACAAGTGTGATGGGAAGTCAAACAGACAGTCCTGCAGGCTGTAAACTGTCCCAGTGATGTGATGCATGGAGGTCACGAGTGCCGGTTTGTTGTCTTCACAGTAGACGCCGATCGGGAATGGGGTGAATGTTTCGTTTAGACAAGCCAAGACCTGAAATTCTCTATTAACAATAGAAACGGATCCCTCCCAGTCGTCAGGGTATTGCTTGGCAGCAAACCTGTTGACAGTGTTTGACTTAGCCTTATAAACGGTGCAAGTAGCACCAACTTTCAACACCTTCATCAGTTTCAAAGTGCTGATGACCGGAAGAACGACGTTGTCAATGTCGCTGTCCGGATTATAGCACACGTTGCTGAAAACGCTCTCTTCTACCTGCTTGTCAGCATATTGGGAGACCTTCTCCGCCATACGAAAGTGAGAACATATTTTGTGGCGTTCGTTCCTCACAGCCGCAGTGAATTCAACATTCTTGTATTGTTCGTGTAGGTAGCGGTATCGCCTGTCCTTCCTCACAAGTTCGTCCTTGAGTCGGTCGCACTTGTCCTCCAATTTTGCACATTCCTCACGCAGTTGTCTTAATTTCGAACTCTGAAAAGTCAAAGGAGCACCTGTAACCCAAAATGAATAACAATCTGTCCCTGCTGATTCCCCACAAACTATATGCACAGTGAACCTCTTAAAGTTCAAGATAGAATCTGTGGGAGGACCTTCAACCATCTGAATGGACATACTTGAAGACTTCTCAGGAGACCACTTAACACTTTTGGACCGAGACCAACTAACACTGTAATGTGTGAACTTACTTCTTGCGATTGAGTTTCTTCTGGTGAAGGCGTTTCTTTAGAACTTTGCAGACATAACTTTCTTCTTTGAACTGTTATTGTTCCTCTTGTCAGCGATGAAGAAGGCCCGCCAAGTGACTGTCAAAAATAAGACACTCATTAGAACAATAATGAGGGTATTCATGTCATAGGTAAGACCGACTAGAACTTGGAACATGGTCTTCGGCAAATGTGTCTTAACTACGTTTTTTGGATTTGACTGGCTTCATAGTCGTCGTAATTGAAAGAGACATAGACTGGACTACATCATCATGACATGTACTCTACATGTCTAAGTTTGTTTTAACTCTACCTACATGTACCTCAAATTGAATTTCATCTAGTTACATGTTTTCTTGATAAAAATACATGTACTTACAGCAAATTTTGATATCCATGCTTGTGTATATGCGCTAGCAGCACAATGACTCTTATTTGGTGCACTTGTTGACACCACAGCTCCCTGAAAATGAGATCATCGTCATTAGTTTGTAGATGTAATAATGTTTGGCAATTGTTCAGATTTTTATACAGTTCATAAACCGTTAGAAATAATGTCAAGGACATATCTGTCCTGATTATTACCAAGTCTTTCATTCTAAGAAATTTACACTTACATTAAACTGTTCCTGTGTTTCAGTATCTTGTCTGCAGTCATCCTGATGAGAAGAATCAGCAACAGGTGCCTAAAAGCATATATCAACATGCTCTTATTAATTGATATATCATGTCAACACTTTTGATGAACTGACTCATTGTGTCTGGTAGATCAACAGAGCATAAGGAAATCCACACCTTTCGGAAATCTTTGCAATCCATGTTTTCCATGTTTCCATATGCACAAAAAATTCTTAATTTTAGGGGTTTTTACTATAATAGAGATCTACATTAGTGGTTCCTCCATTCATCTGAAAATTTATAAATCTAACTTGATTTAAAAAAACCCTTAGCAGCAGAGTATGGCCACAACATTTACTAGCTTTTGAAAATACAGGTACTCACAGTAGGTTTCCGAGTACTTTCATTGTCCAGAAGGCTGCCATCTTGAAAAGAAGAGCTAGCAACTTGATCCTGTAAAAAGACAAAAAGATTGATTACCATGACCTACCACTACCATAACTGTATCTCTTGTTCGACAGAATACACCTCCATCGATTAAAAGAATTGGCATTGAAACAAAAGCGATTGGTGAATCTAGTCAAAGAAATTTAGCATCACTGCATGAGAGTAAAGGGGAATACAAGTAAGGACAAGGAAAGGAATAAGTTCCCTCAAAAAAACCATTGATTCTTACTTCAACTAGTTGAGCTTTTTTTCTCATCTGTTTGTTCTTTCGTAACCTCTTTTTCTTTTCTGTCCCAGGAGAAGGGAGGGACCGACCCTTTAGGAAAGGGAGGAATCAATCAATTATGCAGTTGCCATTTATACAGTCATTAAAGAACCACAATTGTTCCGATTAAATGGTTTGATTATTTGAGTATCAACAGTGTAGCTGTATGACCCTATGTAATTAATATTACCGTGTGATCAAACCGGAGTGTTCATATATCCCAGCCACGTAGTGTGTTCACGAACAAAATATTTTCCTTGAGCATTTTCATGAAATATTGTTCATTTTGATTAATTTGATGAAGTGAGTAATCAATCAATATTCCAACACATGACGATGCATATGCAGCAAACACCTCTAAGATATGACCTCAAATGTAGAGCTATTATTTCGTCCTCTGAATTTTTACAGGCTAGGTGAGAACTTCATTTTTAAATCACACCTAGTAAAAGTAACATGAACTCACATTATCACTTTCCTCGAACAACCTATACGTTTGGTGTTCGCCCTCCTAACTTCTCTTCTCCATTTCTTCGCTTCTTCTTTCTTTAAATCTATTGTAATTAATGTAGCTTCACCTATAAAACATTGAACAAATTGCGGTCAAAACATTTGACTTCATCCTTTGTTAGTTAATTGTTTCAGGATTTTAAGTTCAAGCCAATAGAAATGCGATAAGGTACATGCGATGAATCCAACTGGTTAATCAGTACATGAATTGAAAATGAAAGCACATGGTCATGGTGCATGGCCGGCCAGGAAGGACTAACACGGCAAATGATGAAAGGAAAAAATCTCTCCGATTCATGAATTAAAAATCATAGCAGTTTTTGCATATAAACGCATTGTATACTTACAGTTAGAATGTATATCACTTTGTTCACAGCAAAAGCCTTTTAATAGAAAATGAAAAATAAATGGACCAAATTTCGCAGATAGATGAGAGGTTTGGAAGTGGTTGTCGTCGTTATGAAATCTGACGCCGGTTATGCCGTAGTGTAGTAGAAGAAAATGTCCCCTGAAAAAAATCCTTCCACTCTATTGCTTGGGCCACTATTGTTCGCTTCGTAAAGCAAACACCAATCCATGATTTCATCAGGATGCAAAAGATGTGCAATTATTATTTTACCTACCTTGAAATTAGTATCACGTTTGCATGCGAAAGTGTTGTATTTTGTCTGATATTGCACAAGGACAAAGTCACATCCAGATCGCTGATCAGAATTGTCATAAACCTAGATATATTGAGAATGGTTATATAACATGGAATTGTACTTGAACCTTGATATATTATATGTATGTCATATAGAATAAGCTATTGTGGTAGAGTGTTGTATTTTGTCTGATGTACATGCATTAGGAACCACCAAAATAATATAAAGACATACTCTATGGAATCATAATGCCTTGATTTGAAGGAGATCTAAGGCTTGACCGCAGGATCCCTTACAAAACATTTTTATTCAGTGAAACCATCATGTCAAGTGGTTGGGGCGTCGGGTCTTGAAAGTAGAGGACTCGTACAGGACGTCGGGTTATCGGGTGTTCAGAGTGTGGACAACAACTTTGTCCCTGGGCACGGGTCTTACGCTGCGTGTGACGAGGTTGCCTGGGCGCTATCCTAGTGTCAAATAATGGAAC
The DNA here is from genome assembly GCF_910592395.1 of Lineus longissimus. Lineage (NCBI taxonomy): Eukaryota > Metazoa > Nemertea > Pilidiophora > Heteronemertea > Lineidae > Lineus > Lineus longissimus. The sequence continues at coordinate 12,972,157 of NC_088314.1, forward strand.
TAGGCTACCACGAGGTTTACAAAGAAGTGGTCGGGTCGTCGGTCGGTCATACCGCACAGGAACTGGACGTCGGGTTATCGGGTGTTCAGATGAAGAATTACAAGTCACTATTTCACTTACTTATGTTTTAGATATTGATTTATTTATATGTTATATATATTATATATTTAGTTTATAGATTATCATTATTATCTTCATTTATTTATTATCATATAATTGATCACGCCTATAGGCTACAAGGGATTTTACATCAGTATTATATCTGCCACTTCTTTTCAGCTATTTACAACTTCTTAAAAGAATTTGCTACAAAGTTTGAGGTCAGAGGTTCTCGTTCAAACCGTAACCTGACGGGTCACGCCCCTTTAAACACAGATAAACCCGTCATGTTAGTTTGGAAGGTCCCACATGTCTTTATTGTACAGGCTGCAGATGTCCTCTAGCAGAGACAGGAATGGATCTCCCCCCATCCTCTTAACTTGAGATTTCCAGAGATGAGAGGAAAGGTAAGACTGGAGATAAACCTTCTTCACACCATATCTGGGCATGCTTTTCTTAGCATGCATCCATGCCCCTTCAATGTTATTTGTGTGGGCACCTGTCTCAGGATTCTTGAATTCTATAGAATGGTTCATGTTACGAGTCCGTGAGCTAGATAGGGCTCGTATTGATTGAGACGACTCAGTGTTGGTGCAAATACGTTTATTGTCAACTACTGAATATAGAGGGGGACACAACTCGGTCTCACTATACAGTTATATCGTAACATCCCCTTTTGTTTAGAGGAGTCCAATGGCCAAGCTGGCTATAATGTAAGAGAACACTTACTAATAAAATGAAATGTTAATTACCAATATTGAAAGTCAAAGTTATAAGAAAATTAAACAAATCATCGCAATCTGCGGCTAGTCGAAAGTTATGGTAAGTAACCACATAAACAAAGATAATCATAGACTATGAAATTGTAGATACACGACTTTAGTGCGCGGATATACGTATCAGAGGATATACGTGTGCGGGTATATTATATTAACTATAATACTAAATAGGCTATAACTTTAGTCTTATGGCGGAAGTAAAGGTGTCATCGATGAACGCTTAAGTTGTTTCTTGGCACGCATTATAAGTTTAACTTGTCTGGCGGTCTCACAGTGCGTCCAGAACGAGTTGTGCGGAGCTGCGGATGTTCCATGGGAGTGTCCTCTGATGGAGAGTGATTCTCGCGTGGGGGTTTGTCCACTGAGCTTGGAGGGGCTGATGTGTTGTGATGATCATCGAACACAAGTGGCGGTTCGGTGTCTTGATCAGGTCTGATACTAGTAGTGAACGGTTCGGAGGTTGCGCGAATGAATCTTCTATTCCTGCGAATCTTAGTGCCATCATCCATAAGAAGTTCATACGATCTATCATTGCGCTTGTCTATTTGTCCTTTCTGCCATTCCTTTTGATATGGTCGGATGGATCGTACGCGGACGTTGTTACCAATTTTCAATTCTGGGAGGTCCTTTGCTTTTGCATCATAGATTTGGACTTGCTTTGCGATTTTCTTCTTCTTTTTGCTGTTGACGTCTTCCAGAGTCTTTGGCTTTAACTGAATGTTTGTTATGGGTAGCTGGGTCCTTGTACGACGACTAAACAGGCGCTGTGCTGGAGAACTTTGCATGCCTTCTGTTGGGGTATTTCGAATCTGTAGAAGCGATAGGTGTAAGTCTGTTCTTGAGTGGAGGGATTTCTTTATCAGACGTTTCGCGATTTTCACTGCGCTTTCTACTTTGCCATTTGATTGTGAATGTCCAGGGGATATGGTGGTGTGTTTGAATCCATATGTTTTGGCAAAAGTGGCGAAGTCTTTGGCATTGTATGGAATATTATCAGAAACTACTTCTGTAGGGATTCCATGGCGTGCAAAGTGGCTTTTCATCTTTTCAATCACTTCACTGGCTGTTTTGGTTTGTAGCTTGTCTAGTTCGAAAAAATCACTGTAGTAGTCTACACAAACAAGGTAGTCCTCCTGATTGATGGAAAACAGATCTGAACCAACTTTTGTCCAAGGCAGGTCAGGTATCAGGTGTGGTTGTAGTGTTTCCTTTTGTTGCTTTCTCATGAAGGTCTGGCAAGTATCACATTGTTCGATCAAAGCGGCTATCTCAGCATTGATGCCAGGCCAGTATACACAGTCTCTAGCTCTTCTTCGGCAGGCTTCTATGCCATCATATGATTGATGCAGGCGTTGTAGGATTTTACGTCGCATAGATCTTGGAACTAGGCATTGCTGTTGTCCTCGAAATATTATGTTGTTCTCCACAGACAACTCATCTCTGATGTTGAAGTAGGGCGTGCACGCAGTTGACAAGTCTCTTTTGTTGATTGGCCACCCTTGCAGGATGACAGACTTGAGTTCCTGGAGATCTTCATCATCCTGTGTGGCATGTTGAATTTCTCTGAGGGTTGTACTTGAGATTGGTGTGTAGTCTGTCATTCGAATTGATTGGAACTGTAGAACAACATTCTGACGGGTGTCATGGTGGTCTTCACTCTGGAGATAGGCTCTGCTTAGTGTGTCTGCTAGAAACATTTCGTTTCCTTTCTTGTACTTGATTTCGATGTCGTACGCTTGAAGGCTGAGCAGCATTCGTTGTAATCGCTTTGGCGCTGACAAAAGGGGTTTTCTCTGGATGGATTCTAATGGGCGATGGTCTGATTCAACTATCACCTTTCGGCCATACGTGTATTGATGGAACTTCTTTGTCGCATAAACAATGGCCAGTAACTCCTTTTCAATTTGAGCGTAATTGCGCTCGGCCGACGTGAGAGCCCTGCTAGCGTAGGCAACAGGTTGTTCCTTTTTCATTATGGCTGCACCCAAGCCAGTGTCGGACGCATCACATTGTATGGTGGTGTCTTCATGGACATCAAAGTATCTGAGCACTGGAGCTGTTGTTGCCAAGTGTTTTAACTTTTCGAAGGCAGCGTCGTGGTTTGCAGTCCATAACCATTCGGCATCTTTCTTGGTTAGTTCTCGGAGCGGTTCACAGGCGTCTGATAAGCCTTTGAGAAATCGGGACAGGTAGTTTATCATGCCAATGAGACGCTGTACTACAGCAACATCTGTGGGTTTTGGCATGTTAGCGATGGCTTCGACCTTCTTAGGGTCAGCTTTGAGTCCGTACGTTGTGAACAAGTGTCCACTAAAATCAACTTCTGAAAGTTTGAACTTGAGCTTGTCCCAGTTAAGTTTTGTGTTGTTCTCTCTGCAGCGTTCGAGTAGAGAAATGATGTTTTGATCGTGATCCTTGATAGCATCTTCTATAGTGTCTCCCTCTCCAGTTATGAGCATGTCATCAGCTATCAGTTCAACACCTTTTGCGCCATTTATGACCTGGTCGAGGTGGCGCTGAAAGATCTCAGACGCAGGTTTCACTCCAAATAGGAGTCGCAACCACCTAAAGCGCCCAAAGGGGGTCCCAAATGTAGTTAGAAGCGAGGATGGTTCGTCAAGTTCTACGTGCCAGTACCCATTTTTGACGTCCAAGACGGAATATACTTTCACATTGGCGAGCTTGGGCAGTAAGTCGTCCACCACAGGTAATGGACAGTGGCTCCGTTTTAGTGCACAGTTTAGTGGTTTGGGGTCAATGCAGATTCTTAAGGTTCCATTTGGTTTCTTGACGGCAACTAGACTGGAGACCCAATCTGTGGGAGAGTCCACCTTTTTGATGATGTTGAGGCTTTCAAGTTTGTCTAGTTCCTTCTGGAGCGGTTTTTTGAGTGCTATTGGTACTTTGCGCACATACTGTTTGACAGGCGGAACGGTTTCATCAATTTCGAGACGCTGCGGTTCCCCTTTAAAGCGACCAATGCCTCCGTCGAATACTTTCGGGAAACGCTTGCGCAGATCCTCCTTTGTGAGGCCATGGCTAGAGTCTATCGCAGCAATGTTGTCATGACGTACCTCTATTAACTTCATGCGCTGTGCTGTGCGAGCACCTATGATTGGTTGAGCTTTTCCACCAACAATCACGAATTCAATGCGATGCTTCTTTAGAGTTTTCGGATTTGTGAGTTTGAGAACCGACTTGCCTATCGGCACAATTTTATCTGAGCTGTAAGTAGTAAGTTGCGTATCGGTGGGGCTAATTTTAGTTCCAAGCGGCAGATCTAGTTCACTAATTACATTGCAGGTGGCACCACAGTCAACTTGAAATTTAGTGATGCACTCGCCCTTCTCACCGAGACACATGTTCGCGAATATTTTGCGCTTGTAACCCTTGTTTGAGTTATTGATAGATAAGATGTCCTCATCCGTGTCAGTTTCAGTTTCGTCGGTAGTTTCATCATCGAGGACATGGACATGCTTGTTTCGCGACTTTTCTTTTGCGCTTCTAGAGTGGCATTTGCGGCTGAAATGCCCAACGCGATTGCAAAGGTTACATGTTTCGTTAAGTGCAGGACACTTGTTCCTGTCTTTATCATGTTTATATCCACAATATCTACAGTCAAATTTCAGAGTCATTTGAGTTTTAGAGTCATGTTTGGAGCTTCCACCTTTTCCACGATTATGTTGACCTCTTGAAGAACCTTTAGAGGATTTCCTGCTTGAGAATTTAAGCACAGAGTCACTTGCACTAGATTTCATCGCCTTGACTTGAGCGGTAGTGGTCTCAGCTGCACGGCAAATGTCAATGCACAACTTTAATGTCAGCTTGCTCTGTTGTAGGAGCTTCTTGCGGACACCATCATCCGAGATGCCACAGACAATTCTGTCTCGGATCAGTTCATCCTTGAGATTTTGAAATTCACAAGTTTGCGCGAGGGACTTTAGTTGTGTACAATATTCATCTATCGTTTCACCAGACTTTTGGTCACGTTTGTTGAATATGTACCGTTCATAGATCGTGTTTGTTACACCGAGACAATGATTTTCCATTAAATCAATGATTTTAGTTATATCCTGTTAGGGAATTATAAATCTCTAGGGCCTCTGGGCCGACACAAGTGACGAATGTCGCAGTTCTGTATTCATCACTTTGCACTCTGAGATTTGTGACGATCTCATAAGAGTTCCATACTTGTTTCCAACGTTTCCAATTCTGGGAAAGGTTTCCCTTGACATCTAGCTTGTGGGGAAGTGGAACTGAACTCTGTATGATCGGAGGGGCAGGATTGGCAGGAACTGCATTTTCAGCTTGAGCTTCGTTCATGTTCGCATATAGAGTGTCCATTTAAACAGTGTATCGATTGGTCCTGGAGACGAGGTTTCAAAAGTACATTCGAGCGTGCCAGGTACTACGAAAGTGTCATTACTTTGAGCCTAGGTCAAGGTTGGCTGTAGCAATGGCTGCTTCCAGGCGAGCACGTTTTTAGAGACAAGACCACAATTGATTTTCCAAGCCATTTCCAGTTATTTAAAATGCCCGCCATCAAAGAATGCGTGGAGCTGTGAAACTGAAATTCGGATATGATATACGGGTTAGTTTTGCGAGTAACTGGTGCGATGGAAATTGGTGATTGACCACGGAAATTTTTTTTTAAATTGACAAGTTTGACACAAGTGGACATTTTTACCCATTTCGGCCATTTTTACTCCAAATTTGAACCACCCCCCTATGGCCAGGTTGTCAAAATTCAAAATTATTTTTTTTACCAAACAATTTATTTATATCTGTAGACTTGCCACAGCAAATATTTTTTCAATACCTCTCCAAATATGTACTTGAGAGTAAAAAACATGCACTCGTCTAATAGATAGGCCTGGACCCTCCAACCTATGAATATTCATTAGTGGTCTTGTCTCAATGAAGAGGGATAATCTTGAGATATCAATGAAATATGCCTTTTCCCAAGCATTTGAGATGTCTTGACTAACATAACCAAGTTTCATCAAAAATGAACTTGATTTGAGCGAGCTATTAACGTTTTAAAATTTTGTCCGATACGGACAACCTACCTTATATTTCGTCTTCAAATTGTTTACAGACTGTCTTCAAGTTAAGCTCATTAACTCGTAGAATTCTTAATCGAATGGTACCGAATCTTCGACAAATCACCAGTGGTCTACAGTCAATCTGAAATAGGAATTTGAAACAATTTTAATTCATGAGAAATATTCAAAAATTTCAATTTTTTGGAAAAAAGTTGTCTTTTTAAAGGATGTTCCAAGGTTGTGACAGTGGTATCATGCTGAAAATGTCAAAATTTCAAATCGAACAATATTAACTTTGTCTGAAATTTGAAAAACAACAAATATATGATGCATTATAAGCATGGAAAGCTTGTTAGTAAGGTGTGAAATGAGAAAAAGATTAACCCATATGTTATCTCCCTGTCTGTCACATCCAAGTCTGACACTTCCACAACAGCAACCATTGTCATCGCTATTGTCCTATCAACATCGACCCTTTTGTAATCTCTTGTCCTTTCTTGTGTATTTTCAGTCTGTGGAAGGAAGCATCCCGAAATAGACATCTCCTAGGAGAACGATTTTAAGCGAAGAAAGACAAGTTACGAAAAGACAAGACAAGATGAGGACAAAGGCGAGGAGATTGATAGGAAAACGGGGTTCTCCGAGGCGTGCTAGGGCATCGAATGCAGCAATGAGAACAATGTTCAAGAGCGGACACGTGCGGAGTGGAGGTGTCGAGGTGGTGAGCGACGACGAACGAGAAGTAGGCCTACAACCCGCATGGAGACGACTCACGCCCCAGGAGTACGGACAGGTCACAACGATGGGACACGACGGCAAAAGACACATACCGGATATTAATAACCGTACTGCCAAGAATGTCAACTTACTACGGCTGAACATGAAGGAAGACACTGATGATGAGATGGAGATACCAGATGAGACCATGGAGCATGATCACGAGAGTTTCGTTGTTCAGACAACCAAACTGATGGATGTGCTCAACGACGTTAACAGGGCCCATAGCGAATATCACGTGAACTGTCAGCCGATATTCAAATATGGAGAGGTACGTAAGCAGGGGGTGTGTTGTTCAGTCACTGTGGTGTGTAAAAACTGTGGTTTTTATTCGAAATTGTATAAACTTTTTGAGGACATAGACACTGGCAAGCGCGGACGAAAAGCCGCTCTTCCAAATGTTGCATTACAGATTGCGTTGCAGGACACAATGATTGGCAACGAGAGTATGAGTTACACACTGAGCATGATGGGAATCCCGCCCCCCTGTAGGAGTATCATGCAAAAGCAGGCAAATAAGGTTGGTGATGAAACAGTTAAAATGAATGTGGCCGATATGGCAGACATACGCGAGAACTTGAAAAGGATACTGCGCCTAAGAAATCAGGACGACACAGGAATCAATGTCCAAGCTGATGGACGCTATAATAGTTTACACCTCACTTCGAGGAACAAGATGGGCCGTTGTGCGAGCACAATGACTGGATTATGTGTTGAAAATGTGACAGATGAACACAAAATCATTGACATTGAGGTTAAAACAAAACTCTGCTGGATAGGGGCTGCAATGCGGGCGAAAGGTTTTGAAGTTAAATGTGGTGCCACTGGCACAAATGTTGACGAACGACACTCGAAGTGCACGGCTAACTTTCCTGAAGCAGATGCATTCAGAGAATATGATCTTGGGGTTGCATTTGCCGAGACTTTTGAGAAACAGGGCCTACATGTAGAACATTTGACTACAGATGGTGATTCCAGTTCATTCAAAGGGTTAACTGATGCAACAAAAAAGCTCTTCGGCGGCTTGTTCACGGTGAAGCATCAACTTGACTCTATACATTTGCATCAAGCCCAGACGCGTGCAGGACATAGAGCTGAATTCAGTAAAGGTATGTTCCCGGGACGTACTGCTGAGGAGAGAACACTGTTAAAAACAACGTTTCTGAATGATCTTAGGGTAAGGTCATCCAAGATTTTGCAATCTCTATTCAAGCGCTGCAACGGTGATCTTGAGAGGATCATGGGATACCTGTATGACACTGTTGCCTGTGTTGTGAACTGTTATGGTGGTGATTGCACTGGTTGTCCACAGAACGAATTCTCACTGTGCTCAGGCACAACTGGTTCTTGGTGGCACAAATCAACACGATGGTCATCTTACGGTGAGATTCCCAAGTTTAAAATGACAGTGATTGACAAGAACTTGGTACATCTCGTTTTGGAGGTATGCCTTAGTAAAGGAGCGTTGCAACAGCTGAGTCTTGGCGTGACAACCCAGGGGGTCGAGTCCAAGAATCGAGGTCTGTCGGCCAGCGATCCTAAGATTGTGACCAGGAGCAGGAACTCAACCCCTCGTATCCATTCAGCAGCCCACAGAATGAACCATAACATAGCCGAGAGCGGGCGACGGAAACTAAAGTGGTTCAACATCGAAGTCGATACTTGTTGCCGCCCAATGAAAGCACTGGACAGAATTGCAATGAACAGGCAGTACACAGTCAGGTACCAACGGAGTGCTAGACACCAGAAGTTAGCTGGTGTTTTGAAAAACATCAGGGCAACAGATTACTTCACGAAAAAGAAAAACAAAACCAGGGGTGGTGACTACAAGAAACATGTGATGATAACAATGCCGGACTTGCGAAGGAAGGCTGTCAAGAAGGCTGTTGCACGACGAGACAGACCGCCTGTACCAGAGTGGAAATGTCTCGACCCAAACAGCAGAAACTACGACCACTCCTACTTTCGGCGATCCTTCAAGATCCAACCAGCCACCAAGACATCCAAGAGGTTGCCATCGCGGTAAGAAAACTTTCAAATGTCAATTCAATATAATGATATTTTCTTTCAACTTCAACATATAGCTTACCAGGAAAAATGCATTTAGGACGGTTGCCATGGCCTGCACAGACTTTCTTGGCATTGCACCTTTTTCTACTTTGATTGACCCTTCCTCTTTCTATTGTCAAGTGCTCGACTTTCACGCACAGAGGATTATGACAAAGATGACTTATATGATAACCTGCGCCAGTTTTGAATTTCAATTCATCATGGTCACACAAAAACATTGCCCGGTGTGCCGTCATTGTGACCGGCTTATCCAAAAAACTTACTTTAACAAACCCGTATGTTACCCCCCTCTTTTTTTGTTTAGCCCCCTCCCAATTCAAACAAAAACCATTACTTTTAGTCTTTGCTAATATTCTTGCTCGTAATTCAGATACTTTTCTCTTGAATTCACCTGCTGAAATAAAAAAATTAGTGAAAGCTTGGTACCCTGCCACCCAGCGTGCTCTGTGCCCGACACCTCCCAAAATGAAAATAACATGCAAAACAATCAACACTTTCATTACTATTCACAATTGATGATTGTTATGAAACATATCTAGCCCAAAAAAGTAGAAAAATTTGAAATTATTTGAAATTTTTGAAAATTTCAATTTTTGGCATTTTCACTTAAAAGCCCTGTAGGCCAGGGAGGGTTAAATTTGAGAATTTTCTTATTTTCCACATTTTCCAATTTCAATGATATGTCCACACATTCTCAACACATTTCAGCCAATTCAAACGGTTTTTGTGGATTTCAGAGCTCATTTACTATTTTTGACCTGTAACCCAAAACCCTCTAAATAGAGACAAGACCACAATTGATTTTCCAAGCCATTTCCAGTTATTTAAAATGCCCGCCATCAAAGAATGCGTGGAGCTGTGAAACTGAAATTCGGATATGATATACGGGTTAGTTTTGCGAGTAACTGGTGCGATGGAAATTGGTGATTGACCACGGAATTTTTTTTTTAAATTGACAAGTTTGACACAAGTGGACATTTTTACCCATTTCGGCCATTTTTACTCCAAATTTGAACCACCCCCCCTATGGCCAGGTTGTCAAAATTCAAAATTATTTTTTTTACCAAACAATTTATTTATATCTGTAGACTTGCCACAGCAAATATTTTTTCAATACCTCTCCAAATATGTACTTGAGAGTAAAAAACATGCACTCGTCTAATAGATAGGCCTGGACCCTCCAACCTATCAATATTCATTAGTGGTCTTGTCTCTTTAGAATTTGAGAGGCGAAGTGTGGGGGCTTGAGGCGGCTATTTCACTGACGAACTAGCTCTACAGAATCTCCATCTGGCGATCCTTCACCATCCCACTTCTGACACCATGTTACGAGTCCGTGAGCTAGATAGGGCTCGTATTGATTGAGACGACTCAGTGTTGGTGCAAATACGTTTATTACCAACTACTGAATATAGAGGGGGACACAACTCTTAAGAACCACGGCATCGCAAACTTCCCGACAAAACATTGACCAATCCACAGCTGTATGTGAAGCAATCCCCAACTCGTGTATCATCTCATCTTCGGGCCAACCTCTCGACCATGCATACGTTATGCGCAGGATTTCAGCTACGGTCATGTTTGACTTCGAGAACCAGCTACCCTTCCGTATCGAACAGAATTCATTGCATTGAATACCCTTCCTCATCCGTCTACAACTCCAGAGCTGTCCATCAGATGACGCCTTTTTGCCGGAGTCTTTTGTAAGTTTCATGTTCATCCCACACTTGCGGCAGATCCTCGAAGTAGCCAGAATTCCTTAAAATAATAATATATATAGTTACTTAAAGTGCCGAATAGGGTTACGGTATGACGTATTCATCTGCTAAATGTGGCCCCGGTTGCCACAAAGTACACGATATATCAAATGCCGGTCACTCAAGATAACAATTTATGACTTAGGGTGTAGACCCTTCAGGTGTCCCACGGGGCCGATGGACATGACGTCGCACTTCAGTTTCATATCATTCTTCAACTAGACTAGATGTAAAACATTTACGAAATATTATTAAGTACTAGTAATTACCTCTCTCCATCAACCAGCTGAAGGTGGTGTGTTTGTCAAAAAGGATTTCTGCATTCAATCGAGTGAAAGTAATGTGCTTTTGTGGTATGCGCGTGACATTGTAGCTTTCCTCCCAAACTTTTGAACAAGCTATAGTGGACGGCTAAGTACAAGTGTATAATGGGCCTTAGCCCATGGATTGGTATTTTAATCGGAAAGAAAAGGGGGCGCATGATCCTTGCATTCGTTTTTCTCCGCCCAAGTTTTATTGTACTTTTCTTATTGTCACATGGCCACGTAACATTCACTTTGGAATATGGTACCCGTTTCTTAGAATTTGCTCAAGGGCTAATCCTTACACTTTATGTTCCGGTTATGCGCGCCTTATGGTTATAAAAAAAGGTCACTTTTGCACCCACCATAACGCCACGAGTCGACGAGGAGACACATCTGAAGTCATGGCGTTCAAAACTCCAACCTTCAAGCGAGAAGAAGTCTTGAAGACATACAAAGTGGCCTTCAAAAACGCGGTTTCGTGGGAAAACATTTTACCTCCCCCGATGGACCAATTTCTCACGAAGTTTGAGAAGGGGTGTGGCTGGGATAGTAGTCCTAGGGCTGATAGTCCGTGTAACAATAGCCCGCATTGCTAAATGTTTTGGTTAGGGTTAGCGGTACAATAGATCATGCTGCTTAATTGGTCAAATACAATGCTACCGGACTATGACTCCAGGGGGACTATATCCGCTGTCACAGGGGAACAATTGCTCCAAGGACTTGGTAATTAATACCCTCATGTGTTTGACCGGTTGCCTTTGTGGACCAAAAAGTCAGGTATGTACAGCATCTTTATACTCCTTTATACTTGGATATTTGCTAAATATATAAGAAAACCTATTGGTCGCCTTTTCATTTCTTCTTCAGGTACAGTCTCATGACGGCTCCTTCTCAACAAGTATGAATATGTACATCATTTCGGGTCTGGACATTGGTGGCGGAAAAAGTAATGTATTTTCGAAAGTTGCGGAACCGGTAGTGGATTTCTTCGTGGAAACGTACGATCGCAATATACATCTGCAGTCGTACACTGGTGCTGGCATTCAAGTACATCAGAATAAGAACCAGGGGTATGGGTTCATTACAGCAGATGAAGGAGCCAAGTTATTATCAGCACTGAGAGGGAAGGAGGCACGTGGTGACGGGGAGCGCGCGTTGTAATGCAAGATGTGGGGAGGTAAAGGGGATGGCATAAACTTGAGTCCTGGGGAACGCTCTTTCAAGGCCACGTCGATGTCGGTGCACATCCCCATACAGCCAGGGCCATTACTTTCAGAACTAGCGATGTTGTCGACCTGCCAAGATGGTCTCATTGACAGGTTCCTCATCACAGCGATGAAGCCAGCCTTGCACAAAGCCAAGGTGGTAAGACAAAACTTCAAGGAACTGAAAGAAGACGGCAAGACTGACTTTATTGTGCCAATGCGCAATATATATGAAGAACACAAGGACGGCCAGACATACAAGCTGGAAGAGGCGGCCCAAGAATTATTTGATGACATCACAGATGAATATGTGGCATTGATCAACCAACAGTATGATTCCCAATCTGGTGAGTTATCATCCTATTAAATTAAGATGCTAGGAATCGCGATATAACGTACATCTTCCTCATTTTACTCAGGATGAAGAATGTAAACTTAGCAGCGAACATTACACAGCTCATTAGGGTTCGACGTAGACGGCTAATATCTAAAAACCTTGTTTTATGTTATACCTTTCCCAAAACCATGACATGAACTGATCATTATATGAATACTCATTTCAGGTGAAAATGAGGCAACACAGTTTCCATGCACACAAGACAGGGCGGTTCCCATGACAACGAACAAGGACACGGTCCACATAATGAAATTAAGCGGCATCATTCACGTCATTGGCCACGTCATAACCACATGGGTAAATAAGGAAGAGGCAGGAAATATCCCCCCAACCATCAGCATCCACACAATCAGAGCAGCACAATTGTTGTACGGAACATTAATTGCACTTACACCACCACATTGCCGCGACAAATTGGTTCGGCAATCCATTGCCGATACAAATTGCCGAGCGAATTTGTCCCACCAAGCTTGATGGTCCAAATTCGCCCGGCTTGTTAAAAGTTCGGCTTTGTCGTGGTGTAAGCGCAAATGGATCGGCAATTAGCTAGTTAGATGGTTCGGCTCCAGGCGGCGCTTTCGAAATGGCGCTTTCTGCCAAGGCTTTCCGCGTTCGGCTTATTGTTTGCGCGCCATCTGTAGCCGGATTTTATAACTAGCTGCAGCGCTGGTGTAAGCGCTTGGTGGATTTTCGATGGTGCGGCATTGGTTCCCGAACCAAGATTGGTGGTCCATTTTCAGGTGGTGTAAGTGCGGCTATAGGCTCAACAAAAACATACGTTTATGCAGGTCAAATAATGTACTATTTCATTTTAATTGCTAATAAAATCATAAATGCCGTCCGTGGTACTAACTTTCATATCTTATTGAGAAGTCTGCACACAGGAGATATACTGGTATAGGCCTACTCGTCGGCAATGTGTTAGATATTGAGTATCGAGATATATTTTTTTCAGGCACTCTTCAGGGTTGGTAGGTCGGACACCACACACCTGTCGACTACTAAAACTTTACGTGAAAAGATAATGAGAACTATATGCAGACGACCAGGACCCTTGACAACAACAACAGAGGTGCAAAAATGTGTACACGGCTCACAGATTGTTCACCTAAAAGGTACTGTATATTGCTCTTTTATCCATCCATGCATAGAGGCAGTATGTTTAAACCCATTCGATATAACTCATAGATCTTGTCGAAAAAGGCTATGTAGCCATATAATAATCTATACCCTATACCCCTCATTCTCTATTTGTTAAGTCCTTGGGAATAAAACCTCCCCTAATGGACCTTGTCATAACGAATGCTTACGGTGATATAAAACTTTTATAATATCATTTTGTTCATATACCTACAATACTATAACATTATTTCCAGATGAGATAGACAAGATGTCAAAAGACGGTGTCTTCACCTATATGACCACGGAGGACAGGTGGAAGACGACGGTGATCTTCAAGCCCTGGCCTGGTTCTCTTACGGACAAGTCGACTATTATATCTCAAGGGGGGTCACGATGGATGCATACACTGGAGCTTTCAATGACACCGTAAAGATGACACCCAGACTGTCAGCCATTTGCATGGAGCATCACCCGCATGCCGATATGTTGGACACCATCCTCGACACTCCAACGCAGTCCTCTCAAGACACCCAATCGTCTGAGGCAACCATGCAGCCATCAGCCGGACCAAGTACAAGTGGAGCAGCAACCGCCAGTGCATCAGATACGGACTGATAACGATAGGCCGTATCAGACGATACCTATGTCATTTTATCATCTTACATTCACTATGTACGTGTTTAGCTGTGTGATGATGATGATGAATGTAGTAGGACGATGTTAAATTTAGCCTGATATTATAATGTTTGTATTGAGCATGTGTGACGTGGTACATCATGGAGGTGTAACTATATATGTTGGGAGGAAATAAATAATAGTTTTGACAATAGAATACGTTTCGTGTCATACTTATACCATTTAAAAATCAACCAACCCACCAGTAGTAGGTATAATGTCCCTTTCAACGCCCGAAATACGAGGCCCAAAGTCCGAGGGTCCCGGGGCGTTGAAAGGTGCATCATTGACGCCCGCGACAAATGCCCTCCCGTGATATTGTGCTTGAAGAATTTTTTCCGCGCTTCGTGTAAGCGCTCAAAAATTCGGCGCTATCCGTCTGCGCTGTCCACGGGAGTGCATTCGTCGCGTAGCAGAGTACAAGCAGCCCGATGCCGCAACGAGCACAGATTAATGTGCACTCTTATTCGCGCTGCTCCTGAGGTTTTACGGGCTGCTGTCAAAAGCCGAGCGGAGCGAAGAATGTGGATCAATTAGGGTCTCCACCATCGGGGAAATCTGTTCGGGGCAAATAGCCTACTGAAGCATTTTGTTGCTATAACTGGGATGTTATCAGTGTCTAGGCAATCCTTGTCATTGACTATGCATAGAGACTGCTCATCCTAGCTAAAATTATGACGCGAATTGCCTCGACTCGTCGCCACATTTTAGGGGTCCCGTCTCCTCAATGTCCGTTTAGCTCCAAAGCAACGAGGTCTGTACATGTCCTCTAGCTTCGTCTCGCATGGTGGCCGGGTTCGTATAGCGCGGGAAGAGCAGGACAGGACAACTCTCCGATCCACCATTGGGAAAGTCTGTTCGGGGCAAATAGCCTACTGAAGCATTCTGTTGCTATAACTGGGATGTTATCAGTGTCTAGGCAATCCTTGTCATTGACTCTGCATAGAGACTGCTAATCCTAGCTAAAATTATGACGCGAATTGCCTCGACTCGTCGCCACATTTTAGGGGTGCCGTCTCCTCAATGTCCGTTTAGCTCCAAAGCAACGAGGTCTGTACATGTCCTCTAGCTTCGTCTCGCATGGTGGCCGGGTTCGTATAGCGCGGGAAGAGCAGGACAGGACAACTCTCCGATCCACCATCGGGAAAGTCTGTTCGGGGCAAATAGCCTACTGAAGCATTCTGTTGCTATAACTAGGATGTTATTCCTTGTCATTGACTCTGCATAGAGACTGCTCATCCTAGCTAAAATTATGACGCGAATTGCCTCGACTCGTCGCCACATTTTAGGGGTGCCGTCTCCTCAATGTCCGTTTAGCTCCCAAGCAACGAGGTCTGTCCTCTTCGTCTCGCATGGTGGTCGGGTTCGTATAGCGCGGGAAGAGGAGGACAGGACAACTCTCTTGCGCCACCCTTTTCCTGATGGGAGGGTGGATATTTTGACATGCACATGAAGAAAGAATAACTCATATACGACGTATTTGTGATATGAAAAAACACTTTTATTTCTGTTGTCTTTTCACATCGTTTTGTTAGATTTTTCTTCATGCATAACATTTTTATATGCTTAAAGACCCAGGCGCGTCCGACCAAAAATGCAGTTTTAGACATGCTTATGCATTTTTATTCTGTTTCCCTGATTGGGTTTTTGATGACGACAACACATGTACATTGTATGTGTGCCCGGGCTGAGAGTTTGCTTAACTCACTATATAGAGGAATACATCTTATTCTTAATGCTCTTGGTCTACGTACATGTTCACCGCTCGAGTATACGCGTTTTATTTTTATAAACGCCCTATAGAATGTTTAATATATTCCGATTCTAAAATCAACACTCAATGGAAGATGCCTGCCGTACATGGCGCATTTTGCTATGTTTTTCGGGAGAAGCTCACCCGTCATGAAAATAATTGTCTCAAGTTGGCTATGCTTATAATATAAAGTTGGTCGGCATTTTCCATTGATCTTTGTTATACAAGAGTATACCTTTCTTATGAAGGTCTATAAGAGTATACGATGGCCTGTATATATTTGCATTCAATATTTTTGTGTTAAATAAGCACCATCATAATGAAACTGATGATGAAGCTACTGTTATTCTGAGTCTAGAATGCAGCAATGAAGGATGTCTGAAGCGGCGTTGCTTTTTCCTAATACGCTCCGATGTTTTGCGGGAACAATCTCCCGATCTTTAGCGTGACAATTTTAGCGTCTGATCGACTGCATCCTTCACAACAGCAGAGGTAAGAAACATTTCATTTTCTTCATCGGTCTTACTCTTTTGACATTTACATAAGTTGCATAGTAAGCAATGAAACCTATATCGGGGTTTCAGATGAGCTCTAAATAAACCGTTAAAAACCACACGCGTGCAACTATCTAATTCGTTAATTATTTATTTTTTTAGGAAATTGCTAATCAGTTCGTCAAAAAAAAAATAAAAAATTACTCAATTTAAAAATCTATACTTGCTCGCGTATGGTCTTTACATGCATTCAGCCAACAAGTTCTACAAATAATATTCATTTTACAAGAAGAGATACACATTATTAATGGATACATGATGCGCTTGTTATATATGCTGTCAGTCTGCCCCATACAATATCTCTTTTAAGCTTTTTGCGATGTGGAAATGGAGGAACTGGAATCGAACACTGCTTTATGATCAGCGGCAAATGTTTTTGTCACAAAATTGTTCACCATTTCATCGTTTTCGTTCGAACGATTCTTATCAAAACTGTTCACTATATCTCGCATGGTGTGGCTTCTACATTTTTGGAAAATATAGTAAATAACGTGTTGTCCACAAACTGTACTGAGTGGGTTTTGGATCATGCGTGTATTTCGCCTGTAATGTTTTCTTGTGCCTAGAAAATCGTAGAATGTTGATACAGCTGGCAAAAAGCCGTACGGATCATAATATTCGGGTATTTGATTTGGTGAAAAGTAAAAACCAATCCAATGTTTGCCTGGACCGGAAGCGATGTCCGTATTCACAACGTATGCACATGGTTTTCTGTCTCTTGGCTCTAACGGCAGTGTATCAGCCGCGCAAACTTCAACGAAGGTTGTTCGTGTTTCCAAATGTCGTTTGAGAAGACGATCGATTTCCTTATTATTCATTGAAGGTGACTGTGCGATTGTTGTCAATTTCCACAATAGCGTCGAATTCCATATAAACTACAATTGTTATACTCTTATCGGCTGGTTCTTTCAAACGAATGTCAAGACTTATGTTTCCTTCACGTACCAAGTTGAAATTGGAACCGTTTGAATCATCTGCTAACAGGTTGAAGACGTAGAGAGCGTATCCTTTCGGATAATCCTCGTTCGCGTTTATACCTATTCCCTGGTCAGTTCCCCAAACGTTAGTTCCGTGTAATACCGTGAAGTAACCGGGTAGGAACTGATCGTTGCCGAAATCGAGTTTGATCGTTTCAAACGGTACTGGCGTTCGGTTTTGTCGCAACGTAATACTCGACACATTGAAGTGTTGAAAGTTGAACGGGTTCTTGTCCAGCGTTCCGTTGAAAGCGTCGGACTCCACCAATCCTACGACGATTCTTCCCGGTAAACGACCCTGTAACAAGTTATTTTCTGACAAATCCGAACGGTTGGCGCCACGTGTATAAAACTTCATTTGAACCGATGTTACGGGATATTTGGCGGGTCCTTGCAAAAGACGTTCCTCATGGCTAAGGCGAACATGTTCGGCAATAGTTTTGATATTGATTTTCAAAATCGCTTCCTCCAAACTAATCGTGTACTCCTGGTTGTTATCCTTGGCCATTAAGACAAAACTGGGGTCTTGTCTCACCAATCTTACCGTCAGTTTTACTTGACTCAGAATTAATTTTTTCTGCGCAAAGAGTTCGTTGTGAATCTGCCCCAGGCATTCTACCGTTTTACTGCCTTTTGTCCACTTAAAGCGAGCATTGGCGCCTTTGTTTGCACTTGTTCCTGTTTTCACGGTATTACCCTGTAGATCGGGGTTCGCTGTGTCCTTGTAATATCCACCAATTTGGAGCTGGTCACTTTTTGCTGCCTTCGAGAACGAGAGGGTGGACTCGAGATACGATCGATAGCCGTACATCTGATCGTGCCCCCCTACTTGTCTTCCATTGGCGTAAACCTCAACTTGTTTGAAATAGCTTCCGATAAAATAATTGATGGGAAACACCAGCGATTTATCGGGAAATGGGTCCGCTGTCGTGAGTACTGCACCATCTTTGTCCAGTATCCTGAATTTCAGATACAAAAAGCTGTCTCCCAAATTCAAATATTCGTCTTCGGCGGCGTTGACCCTAAATTCAATTGGACCACCCTTGTCCAGGGAAGTGATAGGATGGAACTCTTTGAATGAACTGTCCTCTATACTCGTCTGTGTGGGCTTAACTTCAAAGGGTTCCAATTCGCTACGTCCGCAATCGCAAGAGTCCGTATCCAATAGCGACATGATAGCTCTTATATTTTAGCTGAAGAAAATGTTGCCTCCCTGTTGTTGTCGTCGGTTTTTACGCGATTTTCTCTTCCTTTTTCCTCCTTGGGACTCCTGGGCCCCCACATGGGTTTTTCCTTGTTTTTTGTGTCTTTTGGCCGTTAAACTCTGCCCAATTTCTTCATCTGTATTATCCGGCGCTAAGATATGACGCTTGATCCCGCCAACAACTTGTTTTTTAACGTTATGTCCGATTTCGTATAAGCTTTCTTTTCCCCTTTCCTTCAGGGCGGTTTTAATATCTTTTTCAGCGGACACCACGTCCGAAAGCGCTTGAGCGCCCGATTTTAAGAGGCTCTTTCCAGCGCTTACGGCTACCTTTTTTATGGAAGGAACCACGACTTTTTTCAGCATCGGAACCACTGTTTTGAATATTGAGCTGAATATGCCCCCGAGTCCATGCCCATGCTGGTATAAGCTATCTCCTCGAAAAACGGGAAGCCCAGAACCCGTCTGATAGTGTCTTCGATATGCGTTTAAGTCCGGACGGTAAGGAACCAGCACCATGATGAATTTGTCCTCGAAAGATTTTACAGGGTGAATGTTTGTTTCTTGTTTTTAAAAACACGATATTTTCCCCTCACAAACCCTTTAAGAGCTAGGTGCGTTTTTCCCACTTGGTTATGCGGTCCGATTGTTCTTCTTCTTCGTTTTCTTTATGACTTTTGTCCGGACTAGCTGTTGATTCCAATAGAGGACTCCATGATTTGTTTTGGGACCAATTGGGCACAGTTTGTACAGGCGTTGTTTTTTTACTCCCGAGTATAAGTGCTTTTTCCCTGGTTTTACTCAGACGTGACGAGCGTCGTTGCTTCGGTATTTCTGAATCCTTAAACAATTTTGGTGCACTTGCAGCTTTTTCTTGTGGACTCATGGCAAAAGATAGAGGTATTGGCAAGCCCATAACCGATGTTTCCTTCCTTTGGGCTGCTTTTTTCGCCTTCATCAACGGCGAAAAGACACCCTCTTCTGTGCTGATGCTCTCCTCCAAGGTGCGCCCCGCGAGTGGAGATAACAATTTTGACTTCCTAATAGCGCTCTGAATTGTTGTCAATTTGGAACCGTCCTCATCAGCGACAAGTTTCGGTTTTTTTCTCTCTGATAGTAGTGGGGGTGTGTTGGTAGACGGTCTCTTCATTTCCGGTGTATAGGCTATCCATCCCGGCGGCGCTCCGATCTTCAAGAAGGCATCTCTCAATTCGGTGGCCCCCGGCGGGACAACGTAATTCATGCTCTCCGGCTTCATTAGGAATTCAATGTTTCGTACGATATTTGTATTGGGTAACTTTGTTCCCTCGATTATTAATTCGTAGCTGAACGGATCCCAGTCTATCGTTGAACGGTGACGTCTTACGTAATTTTTCATAATGTCCTTAATAAAGGGGTGGTGTAATTTCAAAGTGGGCGCGATCAGATCGAGTACATTCTTTTCCCCGCAATCCGCTACGCGATCGAATAAAGCTTTTGTCTCTCTTCTTCGAGCTTGACTGAAAAGTTTCATTTTTAAATCGACCGGTAGATTGGCATATTTTTTCGCCACTAACAGTCGATCCGATGAAGGCTCCTCCTCCTCCTGCTCCTTGTCATATGCTGCCTCGTTGCTGATAGAGTACAACGACGCTTGTAGACTTCCAACGGAATTAAGATACATTCCTCGAATCCCCCTTGGTCCTGTTGTCCTGAATATCTGGCCATTTTGCTGGCTAAAGTTCTACTTCGAAAACGGAGGAAAGACTTATTTGCCGATTCCACCGATCAAACTGCCAATCGCCGAAACGGCCAGTGGAATCAAGGCGCTCAAGAATCCTCCTTTGATGCCTTCGGTCGCCAGTATGTCTTTGCGTCGCTGCAGGCTTGTTCGTGGGCGAAAGAGCTTCTGTACCATAGAGCTGTGTTTCTGCAATTTCCTGATCTTATCCGCTGAAATGCCGCTCACATTTCTGTTACCCACATTGTGGATGCATTCGAGCAAAGCGTCCATTTGCCCCGCGTTGGCGATTGCCAAGAGTTTTGCTTGATTATTTTTGCTAGTTTTGCTCAAGAGCGATAAAAAATCGATATGATCGGCGGCAGTGGAATCGCGAGGGAGATTCCTTTGCGTCTCCCCTTCTGTTTACTCCGAATTAATTGCTCCATGAGGTGTCTATTATTTGGTAGCATCTTAAACTATACTGGCACTGGTAATATATAATTGCACGAAACGGTCTCTTTTGACTCAATGTTTATTGTTGTCTTCTCACACACCGCATCCAAACGAAGCCTATCACATTGTTCTTAGCGGTTTTTTTGCCAAATTCGCTTACTATTGTTGTACAATTTTCGTGGTACAAATATTCTTTGATAGTCTCCGAAAAGGTCTGTCCTGAAGCGAATCTCCTCCGGACTATTTTGAGTGCCGTCGACGAAAAGATATCCGTTCGGTTTTGAAGTTGCCTTTTCATAGATTTCCATGAAAAGCCGTTGGTTGGCCGGCATAATCCTGGAGCCGAGATGACGGGCTGTAGATTTATCTAATGGACTATGGAATAGCACGTAAATATGGGCGCAGCGTTGTAGAGTAATGCGTTCCGAGCCTTGGTAGAACATATTTTGCATCAGAATTATCCAGGAAAGTGAATTATGATGACATTTTCTTGTCGCCATATCGGAAATAGCTTTGCTCTTCGAGACATCCTCCATTAAATCGTCGTAGATATGCAATCCGAACTTCTGCTCTCCGTTGTGCTGTTGCGGGTGAATGTAATCGTCCATATTTTCGGGTAGTCCTTGAACTAGCATTATTCGCTTTCTCGTCGTGTCACTTTCAATTTCAGCCACGGTTTTACTTCGCTGCCCATAGAAGAGATATATGTAGTCGAATGGTCTATCGAAGATACGACTGGCATTTTCGATCAAGCGCATAGTAAATTCTGTTTTCCCGCTCAAGGGCGCCCCTTGAATTATGGCCCCAAAGGGCAAACCAATTCTGCCGTCGAAACTTAGCCTTTCTTCCATCATGATAAAGAGGGCATCTCGTGTAACTGGTTTTTTTAACAGTATACGATGAGATGATGTGGACATCCGTCTCAATAAGTTTCTTTCACAGTCAAATTAATATGAAACGCGAGCAAGCTCTGATGATGATCGAAGATGGCTTGGCAATCTCTCACCGCCTTCAGGCCTCCTTCCTTCGTGTCGATGAGTGACCCCTCCTCTGTTATGTAAGGGAAGTCACTTGTCCTTTGTCCACCCATTCGTCAAAACTCGACGGCCAGCCTCTGTAGTGTACGAAGAATTGGAGCTTTCCCTTGCGTTTTCGGCGTTTTAAAATATCGACGTGATAGGTTTGCTCATCCGTTGGCATCTCAATTTTCTGCATCTGATGTTCATAAAACGAGCCTTTGATCAGTTCTTGCTGTAAGTCATGCAGCTTATAGGTGGGTCGCTCTGTCGCTCTGCGATGTGCGACTACAAAATTCTCTTCTGTCCATTTGGCAGTCGATCCTTTCTCAAACAGGCTGGTGGGAATTCGAGCGATACGAACTACGTCCCCAATTTGGAAACGAAAAATGGCTTCGGAAATTCCTTTCCGTACAGTTTGTCCCATAAATACTCTTCGTGTTCAATCTTCACATCCTTGGGTTTCATACCGATTACTCTGTGAACGCTTGCATTGTAAGCAGCCAGCAAATCGGGCAGTGCCTCCAACCATCGGTGTGTATTGCGTTGCGTGAACAAACGAAACATTCTGTCTTTCAACGTTCGATTGAATCTCTCCACTAGGGCCGCTTTGGGATGACTGTAGACGGAAAATAGTTTAATCCCACGCTTTTTTAAAAGGCTTTGTACAACACCATTGTAAAACTCACCGCCTTGATCCACTTGAATAAGTCGCGGCTGGCGTTTTAGTCTTCTGAAAATATCCTCCAGGGTCGAAGCTACCTCGCGGCCAGTTTTTGTTTTCAAGGGTGCCGCAAAAGCAAACCGTGAAAATACATCGATTCCGGTCAACAGATATTTATAATTCGAATTGCGAGCGGCTATTTTATCGAGCGAAACTAAGTCTAATTGCCACTGATCATCGATTCCCCTTGCAATAGTCTTTCTGCGCGGGAAACGCCATCTCACCTTTCGATGTAAGGTATAAGTGTCTTGTCCCCTCGATCAATCTTTAACATGATTTCTTGTAATCCAGGGTCGACGTTTTTTCGCTTCCCTATAAAGTCTCTCTAGCGATGAAAAGGCCGCCGGCGAATTTGCGGGCTCCGTGTAAATTTCCGTCAAGAAAAGATTAATACGATCTTTTTCGTCTTTGTTCGTTTCACCCATTATCACTCTTTTAAATAGTGTAAAAAACTTATCGATGGATCTCTAGTCACTGCTCACGATAATGACCGCCTCATCTTCATTGTTCTCGTTTCCACTACCGCTAGAAGCACTTGTGTCTGCCACGCTGTCCGAATCAGGTTCCGACTTAAAAGGATATGTTTTTTGCGCTCCTTTTTTTGCTCCTAGCTTCTTCCTCGGTGTTTCCTCGATCGGGAATACGGGAAAGGCCAAGTAACGCCGCCGCATTTTCGGTTTTGTTAACGTATCCTCGCCAGCTTCGTACATCATGTTGAGTTGCATTAATAGTTTATCGCCGCCTTGGTTCAATTTGACCATGGACATCTTCCGTTTTCTTGTTGGTGTGTTTCTGGCTAGTACTTGCTTTCCCTTAGATTGATTCTTAGTTTCTTTGGAAGTAGAGGGAATCACTTCGGGGCTGTCTTCGGTCCCATTGGTCTTAATCGTTGGTTTTTTGTTGATTTTTGTCATCTTGTTATCTTTTGTCTCCCAGGTCATCAGTTTTTCCGCAGGGAAGGCGTTATGCAGGAGCTCTTTGAAGCGCAGGAGCCCGCCTGATCTTGTTGTTTCTTAACGCGGCGTGTTTCTCGTTCTTTTTCCAATTTCTTATGACAAGAATTGCAACGTTCGGCGTCCAACTCGAAGTAACTTTCTTGCGGGTATGGCCGGTGACAGCGTTTGCATTCGCGAAACGATCTCTGCTGACATTTATAACAAAACGGTTTGCCCTCCATTAGAAAGGAGTAAGAAGAGCACCAATTACACCTCTTTTTTACGTGCTCATAATCGGTGTCGGAATTGAAATGTTCCTCATCAGTCTCCGTGTGGTTTACTTTCGCTTTACGCTTCCCAACCTGTGGCGTTGTTTTTGCGCTGCTCGGCAGTTCTTTGGACATCTTGTCTTGTAATAGTATTTAAAACTAAGGTGGTCCTGAGGGAGGTTATATCCTGTACAGTTATGGACATCATTTCTCTTCTCACATGCTACTTTTCACTGTTTTTAATAGTGTCCTGTATGAAATCTAGCAGCTCTTTCGGGCTTGCCTTGGCACTCTCCTTTAGGGCAATGTTGCACTCACCCCATGCTCCTGTGCAAATTTCGTGGTTTTTCCATTTGGCCAGGTGCCTTTGGTAAGCGGCTTTCAGGGCTTCTTGATACGAATACGTTACCGGATTTGGTCCGCTGCACTCGAAATCTCGACCACGTATTGCGAGACGTGCCATACAGATGTCTGTTGGCGTGTTCACCAAGTAGATACCGTGCATCTGAAGTGCTAGCATTTGCATTGTCTTCTCCGCCTCTGTCATCGCAAAATCGATGAGGAAATCTCTTGAGAAACAGCTTATTCTCCCAAGCTCGAATAAGGTTTCGACGAAGGGGAGGGACGAAAAAAGGCTTCGATCCGTTACGAGTATTGTAGTGTTCTTTTCCCTCTTCTCCATCGCTAACTTGTTCAAAAGCTGAGGAACTGTCTCTCGGACGACTCTGTTGAGCGACTGTACAAAATGGATGTGGGCTAGGGGAGCCTCCATCAAGGGATTCTCGTAACACATTTTGAGCGGGTTGTGTCCCTGAAACGAGGTGAACTCGTCCAGGCATTCCCTTATGCTAACAATATTGAAGGGTAGATCGTCGCCGTGGAAGGTAGCCATTTCTTGTATTTGATCTATGATGGTTGTTTGCCGGCTGCGATTATACCTTCGACCGCGAACATAAAGACATTTTCGGCAGGACGACTCATCCTTATATGAATAATATGCTTAATATATGTTTTTATGAACTATATGTTACAATGCGTGTGCTGGACTATAGAGACAGTCTTTGCTGTACAATGTAAAGTTTTTCTAGTAAATTCTCTTGTCACATGCTACTTATCACAATCTTCAATAGGCTCACAAGGGGATGGTGTAGCTTCAAACTCCTTTACAACATCCTGTGCTCCGTAGATACACTGTCTTCACCGTCGAAAAAGTCTTGCTCGTGTTTTCTTTCCACACGAGCGCAGCAAATAAGAGTGCAGTGAACGTCTTCCATGTCACTTTTCACAGACGGGCTAATCGTTTGCGTTGTGTCGCGCCGACTAGTACCAACTCGAAACGAGAGTCCCCTCGCTATGGGGAGATTCCTGCTCTTCGCTCTGTTCGCTTTCACTGCTTTCCTCGTATTTTCTTTTTCTTCCTCTCGTTTGGCGAGCCTTTTTAGCATCGCCGGCCTGAAAAAACTCATCCTCAACATTTTGTTCTTCGTTTTGTCTACAACGAAGCTCTGCTCTCTGCTGTTGCCCCTTTCCTCTTCCATCGCCTTCTCCGTTTTGCTGTTCTGCTTTGAGAACCTTGTAACTGGCCTTCTTCAATTTCTCCACGTTCATCAAAAAATCTGCGATGTCTTCCCCAAGTAAACTGATGCACTTTTGACGATTATTCTTCAAATAGAGGTGAAACCAGGTGTTACCTTTAAATCTCGTCACATCAACGTTGCACCGTTTGCCGACCGCTATGGTGCAGCGTATGTTTTTTGTACTTCTAGTATTCTTTGTCGAACTCATGTTGCGGCGAGATGCGTCTAATACACTTATGGATATTTGTCCTTGTCACAATGTGATTCCCTGACTTCTTTACTCGTTTTTGATGCGGTAGTGTCCAAAGGCGAATGTGTATATGTTATCTTCGCACAGCCAGCGTTTCGTGTCCAATGGTGACAAAGCTTTTTTCTCTTGCGTTAATGTATAAAGCTTTAGTTTTTTCGACCTAATCGATTTAAAATTACACGTACTGGGTGCCGCTTGTGAAGATGTGTTCATGTATAGCGCATCTTCGTACTGCTCGAAGCCAATGCTTTGCATAACGCATCTGGGCAAACCCTTGGCCTTGCTGGTGACTGCCTCCGACCGATGTCTTGTGCTGTACATTTTGGCACGCAAACCAACAAAGTCCACAATGGGATCGCACGCATCCTCTCGCTTGAAAGTACCTCGAACTTTTTTTGTTCGTTTCGCAGAAGTAGGGCGAGTCTTTCGGATAATTAGACAGATCGAAATAGCGTCGGTTCGCGAAGAAGTCCTCGTCCACGTTCCCCTCATATTCTTCCAAGAAATACAGCAGGCTATCCATGTCCGTCATCAACAGGTGGCACCGGTCCCCGTACAATGGCTTAATGAAGTCATAGTGCATTTTGTACAATTTCATTTTGCTTGTTTCGAGACAGACCATTCCCGCTGTGATGGGACGATCCAGAAGTATGCTGCGGGGTTTCATTTGTATGCCTACCAGTTTCCTATTGTAAATGGTAACTGACTTGAAATTCGGTTTGCTCGTTTTTGTTAGGAATTTTCTCTTGTCCGACACTAGACTCATATTGATGTGCTTTGTTTTGTCTTGGAGGAATTTCCCGTAGCAAGAATTAATCGCTTTTTTCCAAAAGTCAGATTCGAAGGGATTGTTTGCCGCGGCCTTCCTCTGCTCCGTGCAGAAGCTGACGAAATCTTTCATCCAAGGCGACTGATCGAAAGCCAGAATCCTATGCACTTTGCTCAGCGTCATGCCCAGCTGAAGATAATATAGCAGGTTTTTCAGATAGACAATGTAATTTGTTCTCGGTCCAAGATGAGGAATCAGTTTTTCTCCGGTGGCGGCACTTCGTATTTGTGAGGGATCCATTAGTTTTCCCGCCAAAACATGCATTAGCGGACTCCACTGCGAAGGGCATATGCACAGTTTCTCTGGCGCTAAAGGAAAGTCATTGTGCGAATCGTGTAGACAAGTAGGATATTCGAGGTCCACCTCTAGTATGTATCCTGTAGTGCTATCGTCTGACAAAGACAAAACATTAAATTCGTTCGGGTCGTCAACCTCGATCCAGCGATAGTTTCCGTGCGGTAAATCTTGACTGAGGGAGTAGCCGTAGAGATTCGTCGCGTCGAGGGCAAATATCTGCGCGCCACTCTTCTTGTCTGCTTCTCCTGAAAATACCCCCTTCTCTTCAACATTATCATCATCGTCAACAGATATGTGAGCCCGTCGTTGGAAAATGGAAGCGACACCTCCACGAATGCCTTTTTTGACAAACAGATATTGCTCCATGTCTTCTATCAAGTCTATATGAACTCTTGTCATTTTGAGCATGGCATCGAATGTCATGTGAGGGGCCGATATATATTTTACTGGATCTAATTGAAAATGTTTCATGGACATGGCACGAAATTTCTCAAAACAATCGGCTAGTAGTAAAACGTCTGTTTGGAGATAGACTACAAGATAATCACCAAGGGTCTTGCAGTTCATTGTTCGCCATACCTTTGTTGCATGCTCGTAATCCTCCGATGAAATGGGTTGTTTTTTCAGCGAATCGAAAAATGCCTCGACCGGCGGAAGCTGCCTCTCTTGAAGTTTTGATGGTCTGTCCAGATATTCGTAGCAAAAGACACCCTTGCGCAACAAAAGATCGTACATTTCACTCGATCCTTTCACGTATTCGGAGAGGAGAGGAAATGCGCTCTGGTTCTGCTTCATCCCACTTTCCGGGTCTACAGTAGTGCTAGTTTTGTTTTTCGTCAATTCCACTAGATTTGCTGAAGACGAGGGCAAGAATTGAAAACTATCCAGGAAGACTAACGTTTGACAATATATGGCCAAGTAGTGCTCTGTGTTTTTAGGCAATATTCGAAACTTATTCGATTCTCCATCTTGTTTTGCCAATTCCTCTACAAAAAGGTGATTGTCATATCTCGTGGCATTATGCGCCAAACAACTGATCTGTCATTCCCTTTCCGAAGCATAAGTCAAGTTGCAACGATTACAGAGCACGTATCGCATCCGATCCGCTTGCAAGTGACAATGGTCGATGCACTTTTTCACGCCTATAGTGAATTCAATGCCACACATCTCGCAATGCTGCTGCGAGACAAACTTCTTCCAATCACGCGAAGACATATGTTCAAGACTGTCTTTTGAACAATGTAAATCGATAATGTGCGCTTCCTCGATCTGTTCATTGAGCCATTCGAGAAATTTCTTTACACAATCGGAGCCCACGTAGGTGAAGAGGGAAGAATTGTAATCGGGATTGACGCAGAGACGTTTTCCCGCTACCGCGATGGGCATATGGCGGCTTGAACCATCACTCAGAGTTGATTCGCATGGCGTAAGACAAGTTTCAAAATCATATATTATCAGGTGCCGTCTCGCGCACATGGCTTTGAAATTGTCGAATTTCATTTGGCCTTTCCTCGGAAAGGTGTACACTTGGCCCGTATCTAGACAACATCTTTCATGAGCACGTTTTTTACTCTTTGAGGAATAGCAGGTCAAACACGATCTGCAAACGAATTTTTTCCCGTGGCGACCACTAGCCCCGTTGGCAATTAACCTACTCAGATTTGTGATCAGAAAAAAGTGATCTTGCCAGTACAACAAGTCAATATGCTTCTCTTCTGGAATCGATCTCCTGTTTGCTGAAAGATGCAGTACTTGCAACGGTACAGCATGACGTCCTGCTGTGCCAGCAACTTCATGACTCTCGTTCGAAAGCAAACGAAAAACGTTAATGGAGAGGTTGTTCCGTCGTTCGAAAGTGGAAATCTGACCAATGCTAGTTGGATAGGAAATATTACTCAAATCGAGCTTCGTACGTCTTTCCCATGAATTCATGTCAAATTGCCTGTCCGATCTGATGCGACCTCCTGCCAGGCGTTCTGAGTGGGCCGCGATACAGAACAAAAAACATTTATCGTCATTTCCGTAATCAATGTTCGTCTGAATACAAGCGCGTTTATTTCTCACCGCCGAGGGTAAGAAAGGGTGTGGATGCGAAGTGCCACCCCTCAGGGGCTCAAACTGTGCCACCGTTAATCTCAACGCGTTCACATGTTCAAAAACCCAGCCCAAACCTTCGTGTAGATAGGACTCGCATTTCGAAATGATTTCTTGAAAATCTGTCTGTAACAAGTCTTTTAATTGGCTCTTATAGAAAACTTGTTTTGTATTGGTGCAAAACCAGGGTTCCGATGTGCGTTTCTCATATTGTCCCTCGATAATGGATCCATCATCTGCCACGACATCGACTTCTTTGCTGAATAGAACTTGAACCTCAAAGTGATACTTAAGAGCGTTCTTCGCGTCAGTTAGACCATCAAATTCCTGAGAAATGTGTTTATGAATAAGTCCGTTTGCCTCCCTGTGCAAAAACTTCAACAAATCATTTGCAACGTGTATATTTGTGTGTTCCCATTGCGTTCCCAGATTGCCTCGGAATGATTTTTTTAAACGAAATTCTGCTTCGAGCGCCATTATCAGAGAGAGAAAGAGGTCCTAAAATAGACCTCGAAAATCACTAATTTTCAAGCCGTCCTGCCGCAAACGGGTATCGTCTCCGTCAACCTCTATCACTTTAATTCCTTTTTGTGTTTGCAGATGGCCTGGTGATCACTTCGGGCAACTATTTCTGACTTAGTATGCAACAGACCTGCAAATAGGGCATTCGTTTTCGTGCAATGCTTTCAATAGATCTCCGTGGCAGCGCTCTGGTTTGCACCAACAGCCCAGAACTGCATGCGACAATTTGTGAATGTAACGGAGAAGATTTCTCCGCCGTATGTAAGCTTACTCGTTATAGAACCTCAAAGAGCGTTCTCGGCTGGTATTTTCGTCAATTATGTACGGATTCTGCCATCCCTGATGGCTTGAAATAAGCGTTTCTGACATTTGCGTTGTTCTTCTGCAGTCATATTCGTATTATTCGTGCCACAGCGCAATATCTCCGAATCTCCCAGATAATGCGTCAAATTTCGTCCGATGTACACGTGTCGACGAGATGCTAACAGCCACTCTTCGAGATTTCGAAAGCCCATATTACTTAAATTGAGCGAAGAGATATTAATAACACGCCGCATGATGTTTGAATATAAAGCTTTGATGAAATCCGACGGATTTAGGCGTCTGGTGTGCAAAAAGGACATTCGATTGCTTCTTGTTGGTTCAAATGATCACCTACGAAATGCAATTTTCTCTGAACTTCACCGTAGGCTCTTAAAAAGTTTCGAAATTCACGCAATTTGAGTGAAATTCGGCGGCACTTGTCCAAGCTTTGTATTTCTAGCCTATTCCTTCTGGTGAAATTAACAAGCAGTCCTACTGCACGGAGCGAATAGTAATATTCTTCGTCTGAATGGTGTTGGCGCGAAAAAGCATCTGTTAACTGTTCACTCATGCACAGCATCTCTTGGGCTTGTTCTGAAGTCAGATCGATGCGGTTTTCCGCGTCGAAGATAATAAGCGATATTTTTTGCAACCGTGCGTTGATGGGTGCTGATATGCGGAGGGTGACGCGAACACTCAACCGATACGTGTAAACGTTAATTTCTTCTCCCTCTGTGATAGAGCCCTGACGTTCCATCTGTCGCTTAAAAATGATTCTGTCCTGGTTTTTTTATGATTTGTGCTATTTACAAGGCCAACGAGTAATCTAGCTCTCGTCTGCCTTTCATCTAGTGGCGCCGCTGACGTCGAATGTGTAATGTCACAATGACTTTACCGAATTTAAAATCGATTAGATTTCCCATATCGTCGCAAATGTTAATTTCTATGAATTGAAAAAACTTTGCACTCAGGGGTCTGTAGCGTATTCTTTCAAACGATTTGGAGAGATATTCGCCGTGTTCTTCCGGGCGTGTGGGTATCGTTCGTAGCAAGGGGACAAAAACGTTTCCCACTTGTGTTGGCTTTACTAAATTAGGGGTAAAAGAATAGTGCATACTTCGAGGACATCAAATCACATTTTCGTTCCGCTACAACGCGATAAAAACGCCTCGACAGAGGGGGTAAATTCACGGCTGCCTGATCTCCTTGTAAACTAGACGTATCATCATCATCATCATCATCATCCATACTTTCGTCTGACCTGCCAAAATCATCGCTTGTAAAAGTGCGATCGGTGTTCCCTCCTTCGGAACTTTTTTTGCCCACAAGAGGGCCCGCCGTCACTGGGTTACCTTGGCCGAATGTTCCCCCAATACTGTCTTTGCCAACAGTGTGTACTGGTGTCGTTTTCTTAGCCTCAGAATTACTCTTGGGTATAATAATTTTTCCATCGACGTGAAAATATTTCGCCTTCGCAAAACCGAGCACTTCTGCTAAGTAAGTGTCCATCAAAATGGCTTCGCCGTGTCTCAGTTTTATGGCTACGTGTTGGCCCCGCGTGAGAAGAAAATCACCGCTCCACTGAACTGGTTTCTGTCTATTTAGCGCCGTTATCAAATCTTCAATTGACGAGACCCATTTTTCGCTCTGCGCGCAGGCATCAAGCAATACGGGCGCTTTGTCGGGTTCGTTTAAATCTGCCAGCGCTATCTGGTAAGTACACCTCTTAACGTTGATCTCGCTCGACCAAGAATGTGCGTAGTAGACCTCCGCGATGCCACATTCGTATGCAAAAGGCGACAAAGGAATCCTAAAATTCGAACTAGTGTTGGGCCGACTTCCCCTTTGTACGGGCGTATTTGAGGGGCACACGATATACGTATCTTGTTCCTGCTCCTCCATTTGGTCACGATTAAAGTAAGCTATCCTTGAAATATTCTTAGTAAATGGTAGGCGTCTAGCTATTGTCTCAGTTAGATTTTGACATAGTTAGACCCTTCCTCTGGCACGAAACAGAATATATCTTGCATGGCGCGATAGGCGACAAGATCTATTTGTAAACCCGAACGAAGGATAGAGTAACTCTTCTCTTGTGTTTTCTTTCTTTCATCAGGAGATGTGTTCTTTCTTATCAATTGTTTGCTTACTAATGATTGCAACGAAAACAATAAAAGATCAGGTAGTGCAAAAGCTCTTTGCATCGTCTTCCAACAAGGACAGTCGACTCTACATAGGGGGCAGAGATTCCCAAAATGACAGACACGTTCTAATACATCTTTGATCGAAGTCAAGGCAAAATCTGGACATCGGCAACTCTTATTTCGCCTACTAATATAATGCATGTCTGATGCCGCAGTAGACTTTAGTGAACGGCTCCACCCCAAATCATGGGGATTCTTTTTCAAAACATCAGAGGAGAATTGTGCTCTCATAGTGACAACAACACAACTGTACTTTGAGCGTTACATTTGGATGGTCCGTTTTTATCACAAGCTCATTTCACGGCTTCTTAATTTCTCGTAGAATAGCCGCCAGTTGATCCAAAACCGCCTTGGCCGCGCGGGGTTGAGGGCAATTCATCTTTGGATTCTCGAATACGTGGTATAAGGGCTCTTTCGCAAATAAGTTGGGCCACACGATCGCCGTGTCGAATACGAAATTCGTTTTGCGGATGATGATTGAATAGCAAAATACCCAAATTGCCTCTAAAATCGGAATCGATTACACCTGCGCCTACGGCTATCATATAGTTTAAGGCTAGACCTGAGCGAGGCGCGATTCGACCATAACACGCTCTCTGAAGAACGAGTTGTAAATCTGTGCGGACAAGTTGCGAGCAACCGGCCAAAATCGTGTAGTCATGGGCGCTAACCAGGTCAAAACCCACTGAATGTGCCGTCGCCCTTTCCGGAGCAGAAGCTAAGTCACTCAATTTGTGAAAAATGAGTGTTTCAACTTCATCATCATCATTTTTTTCATCCACAATCTTTGGTCTATAGAATAAAAGTTGGTCGTCTGACATGATGACGAAATGCGCACTAACAAAATCAGTCGTATTGAAAGCAACAATCGGCGATGCCAACGCGTTGGTTAAATTCTATCGTGTCACATCATGGTTAAGAGAAAAACCACGACAGCAAACATCATTTTGCTCCTAATAGCCTTGTGACGAGAATATGCTGGGCCTACTCAAATGATTTTCTCCACGAAGTAGAACAAGTTTGCTATTGAAAAACAAATTACTCTTCGTGCCAAGTTGACACAATATCTTCCCATTGTTATTTCGTGGACGAGATGTAAGACCAACTCATTATCTGATTGCAGAACTAAATGTTCTATAAACTACTTTGCACAGTTTACTTAGTTGATGAGTTCAAGATCACTTTGATAAAACACAGCGCGCTAGTTAGTATGTCAATGAGCCAAATCAAGCTCTTGTTTAAATGATTTTTTGGCGTCATTTCAAAAAGGTAGAATGTACTAGTGAGAGGCTGATTAACCGGCATGTTAAATAAGGCCTTTTTCCAGCCGTCCTTGGAGCGATAACAATTGTTTTTGTTCTAGCAACAAAGAAAAAACTCTTATGAACTCATTCTCTTGGCATCATTTCTAATACGCACAATCTAATGAGAGCTATTGGGTGACCGAAAGGTGAAGTTAAAGTGCTTAATTGTTTTATAATGAATCCTGAACAGGAAAAAAGTCATTTTCGCACTTACTGGCTGTTATTTCGGCCGAGTTTTATCAAATCTGAGCTTGGATCTGTGATGAAATATTAAGCGCCCTATATAATCAGTGGGAGATTGTTCTTGAGAATAATTTCAAAAGTGTCTGGAGGTGCCTTGATCAGTTTGAAGGGCTTTAGGTCAAGGATTTCGTTTGTAAATCAATACGAAAATATTCTATTATGATCTCGTGACTCCTTGCGTGGCAAACTACACTTCTAGCCCCCAGGATTGGTCAAAAATGGAATATTCCAACCTTTATTAAGAGCTGTGAGGGCAAAACTTCCCCCATTTCGCATGTGCAGGCAACTTACGCACACACATTTTGCTGAGAAGCAATCGGGATAAAAGGTAGGCCTTATAACTGTTAATTTTCCGTTTAGTTAGCAGCTCGACTAAAAGTCTTCAGAAACAGACTTAGTAACATCCGTCCATTATTTTCTCTTTCAGAGGGATGGTTTATACACAAGCGCCCCAAAGCCGAGAAACATTATGTTATCGTGAATCAAGGTAGGACCTTCATTTTTATAGTTCTGTCGGCTCAGTATGATTTTGATTCAACAATAATAATCATCTCTCCTTTGGGAAATGAAATAACATGCGACCCCATATTTCTCTTCCAGCGCCAT